>NC_137877.1:39940929-40018429 GCF_963924005.1 Protomyctophum bolini | reverse complement strand
CCAGTTCCTGTCAATTTGATCCAATGAAAGCCAATGAAACTGGTCAGATGACCAATGATATCCAATGAAATCAACAGGAACTGGAGCACACACAGCCCAGGAAAAGTGTGGATACTGGCCGGGGAGATTGAGCAGGACTATTCGCTTGGCGAGACGTCGCCTTTATGGACTCAGGACTCAGGAGTAAATTAGGACAGTGTTTTTCGAAGCATATTACAGTAGCAGGCTACAACAGATATCACATGTACACAGGGAGAGTGTATAGGAAACCAGGTCCTACTGTATATGTCTGTGTGTTGCTGGGTCCCGGTCGGTTGGAGCTGAATGAATCAAACCAGGCAAACATATACGTCCTATACTGTATAGGATTATATATATATATATATCAAAAAAGAGAAAAACCTTCCAAGGAAGGGACTGCACACTCCAGGGAACAGAGACGGACAACGTATACTGCATCAACTTATTTATTAGCATAACGCTTTCGTTTCGCAGTGAGCTTCGTCAGGTGCTATATGAGATAGCAACCTGACGAAGCTCACGGCGAAACGCGTAAGTTGTCCGTCTCTGTTCCCTGGAGTGTGCTGCAGTCCCTTCCTTGGAAGGTTTTTCTCTTTTTTGATGTCTATGCCTGCTAACTATAGACTTGCACCTCCTACGGGTCTTTTTGGATGTGCAGGAGTCCCTTTTTTGTCTCATATATATAGTATATATATATATATAAATATGAACCAGAGATTCAATGATCTGTGGGAATTCATTGCAGAGATCTTCTCCTGCAAAGAAGCTTTGTCCCAAAGGGAAAGGCCTCAGTGGCGTGCACAGATAGACACTATAGTTTTTCTTTCTTTTTTTGTATGAACAATGGTGACATTGATCAATACTTGATAAAAAAGCTTCTAATATATATTATATAGGCCCCGCAAAATCTATAAATCTCACACTATTAAGGCAACCGGGCCGGTTCCACATGACGCTGCACAAGGTGCCCTTTTTTTCACTTGAGCACCTGGCCCCTCCAAATGTCTGTCTGGCCAACAGCCTTTACCCACAGGCTGTCAGGCTGCTGAATGAACAACAGCCCCCTCTATAGTATTAAAAGGGTACTGAAAATGGACTTGGTCTTGCACTGAACTTTTGCACTATTACATTGCACCAGCACTATTGCACTTGGGTTACTGTACAGTATGGATATTTATTTGATGCCAGTGGTGAAGGTGAAGCTCTAAACTGAACGTCGTTGTTTCATGCAAGCAATGACAAATACAGATCTATCTATCTAAATGTCTGTGCACGCCACTGAAAGGCCCTATAGTTGGATTGTCTGGAATGGGTCGTTGTTGCATGGTGGGAGATCGTATTATCGTCTTTGGGAGGATATAATATTATGCATCACACGGTTCATCACACCTGATGACCTGTAAAACGTTAGATTTTTAGTCCACCGAGGACATTATGCAAGCTGCTGCCTGGACCTGGAGCCGTTGAAACTCCCACACACTAGGGTCATCAGGTGGGTATACTGGCAACTGCCAACAGAGAAAAAAATAAAAAAATAAGATAGTCCAACAAAACAAACAAACAAGCAAAATCAGTATCACTCACTCACTGCTTTCAGCTGATGTCGCGTGGGAGTTTAGACTGGTTCTGAAAGCCCTGTGTGTTTATAGCCTATCAGTGCTTCTCAACCATCACCAAGGACCCCCAGAATTATCTGTATTCGGCCTCCGACCCCCCCGTCTGAAAACATGTTGTTCCATGCAGGGACGCTTCCAGAAGCAACGATTTGAGTTAAAAACGTTGGCTCTGAAAGAATGTATGTATTCAAAGATTTGCGCCACATTTTCGCGATTTAAAAGAAAATAGCAGACCTATATACAAGCTCATAGCGCGGCACCGAGTGCCGCGCTATGAGCTTGTAGATCTGCTATTTGTCAATAGCTAAAGTATAACACAGTGCTATGAACAGAAAAGAAAGAAATTAGTGAGTGAGTACATGTTCCACCACTGCAATAGGCTCTGAGGACTTTCCAGCATAGACTGATGGGGTCCCAGAGATACCAAAAAGTACTAATAAATAAAAAATAAAAAAAGGTGTCAAATGCCTAATAATAATTCATATCAAACTTGAAATTCAAAAAGGTGGGAGATTCGTTGAACTTATACTGTATACCAGGCCGGGTGATGATGAATGATCACAGGCAAGTTGTTAGAGGACACCCAGCCAGCAGAGACGGTATATAGCCCATTCTGAACGGGAACCCATTTTGGTGTTAGCATCATGTTATGCTTTAGCTATTGAAAAATAGCAGATCTACAAGCTCATAGCGCGCCACCGAGTGGCGCGCTACGAGCTTGTAGATCTGCTATTTTTTTTAAATCGAAGAACGACTGCCATTTTTAGAATCTGATCTCAGGTCAGAATGGGTTCATCAGACCAGTGTGTGTCCAGTGGAAACCTCGTATGAATCTGATCTCAGGTCAGAATGGGATAGAGTTATCTACTGTACACCGCTCTCCGATATCCGATCTATAATAAGCCTAAATCAAGCTATACTGTATACAGTATAGTGTTCTGGTAGACTGCCCAGCCTCTGTCAGGGGGAACTTCATCAACATCCCAACGGATGTTGCAATACCTGAAGCTTTTTTAGGCTGCGGGGCAGAATTCAATAGAAACAGAATATAGTCGTCACCGCTCCTTCGGGGTGTTTTTTTTTTGGTGACTATTTTCGTCCAAGCTATAAAACCCTTTATCCCTAAACTTCTTTGCCTTTTTTAATTAAAGATGGAGTGCCACCATTTTTTTCCACCCTATAAAACATGATCATCAGGTATTGTTACAATATAAGGGGGAAGAACTTTTTTTCCAAAAAGTGTACAGTATTTGTTAAAATCATGCTTTTATGTGGACACCACGCCCACCAGTTCATTAAGTATGCCTCATGGTTTGCCTGGTGGTGGGTGGTGATGGGTGGTGATTCACCTGAACTGAAGCCGCACCCACAGCTGTAGTTGTATGATAAAGGGGGAGGGGTTAGGGGAGGGGCTGATAGTGTGGTGTACTGTTTACTTGATTGGCCCCGTTTGACTGTCAAGGGTTCAGCCTCCAGGAAGAAACCCGAAATACAAAGTCAATACACAATTGCACATAAAAACAACTCCAGTCTGTCTAATTAAGTATACTGTCACCTCATAGACACATGAAAAACTGGAAAAATAAAATTTTAATTTAATTTAATATTTTGAAAAACATTTTTGAATAGTTAAAAAAAAGCCAACCTATACAAGCTCACAACGTGTCGATGTAGATCAGCTATAGTTGAACTATTCAAAAATATAATAATACAAAAAAAAAAAGTTTAGGGATAAGGCTTTTGTTTTTAGCATTGACAAAAATGGAGCTCTAAGTATATATACTGTATTTTTAGCCAACTAGGAGCAGTGGGCAGCTCCAATCGGAGCTTGAGGAGCAATTTTGACCACAGAAGGGAACCTTTCAAGCCTAATTTTCTCAACTCGCTGTTTCTCTGCAAGACATTACTCTATACAAGCCATATCTCCAAAACTGGTGGGTCAAACTGAACAAACAAAGTCAATTTGAAGCTATGATTCCCTGCTTTCACATGACATGACATAACTAAAATGGAAGTGTGGTATCTGGAACCACAATTACCATTAATATAGCTCAAATAACCTTTTATAGTGTGACATTACATTGTCTCTCAGCTGCGGGCAAACATATCATGACAGAGGGTCCTTAGCAGGCTACAGGAATCTCAGTGTAGCCATGCAGTGGCCACTAACTTGATGACCACAAACAAATGGTTGGGGGTTGTTTGCTATACATGTTAGGACACCTACTGTGCTTCCTACATAGCTCTGTGACTTGACCATTACCTTATATGGGGACAATTTGGGATAAAGGGGGGGGGGTTTGGGATAAACCTGAGAGACCATGCGCCTTTTCCTTTGATGTCTTTGTCCTGATCTGTATAAACTTTACACAGATCAGGACAAAGACATCAAAGGAAAAGGCGCATGGTCTCTCAGGTTTCCCAAAACCCTGCTTTATCCCAAATCGTTGTAGGCTTTATACTATAAACTAAAGCCTACAATGTTTGTAACTGTGTGTTAGTGTCCGGAGTCTCTGGACGCTGTGAGGCTGAAGGTTGCTGTTTTCTGAACTCTGAAAATAAATGGAACTCCGGAACAACCTTCATAAATTTGCCTGTTTGCGGTCGACTTCATTCTCCGTATTTTAGTATTTAAGTCTAGTAGGCCTAAGTTTGTGTATGGGCTTCATGGAGAGAGAGGAGCAGTTCTCTCTTCTTGTTAGTTAATTTACTTCAGAAGAAAATCCAATGACTCAGTCCCCGGTATAACAATATTGGTCACATTCCACATCAACGCATGGATAAGTTCTTAATACCACATTATATAAGTGGAGCCGTTTGGCATCAGCGCTCTCCTCCTTGCACTCTGTAATATCATCACTGGGATAATGGATTCCACATCAACATAAATATTGCACTGCTGAATCATCAACTTTAATAACAGCATGTATGATGAATAGTGCATCTCTCTTATTAGTGAGAGAGCTACAAATACAATGCTCGTGCACACGCACACGCACGCACACGCACACACACACACACACACACACACACACACACACACACGCACACGCACACACACACACACACACACACACACACACAGAGATAGAGCCACACAGAATGTGTTTGACTTACTTAACCTTTCTCTGTGAAAAGACAAAAAACAAACACTTTTCTCAAGAGTTTATCCGTATATAGTGCATACAATACGCTCATCAATATGCAGCTTTTCTTTCTTCGGGGACCGCATGGAGTCAATACTGTGTCGAGTGTGTGCTCCGTTTGACCGTTTCAAGTTGTGAGGTTCCATATTGTTTACTGCTAATTGGGTGTCAATGCATCGAGTTGGTCGGGAACTCGCTTGTTAGTGGGTTTAACCCATTTCTGGCGGGAACCCCTTTTGGTGTTATAGCATTATGCTATGCTTTATAGCTATTGAAAAATAGCAGATCTACAAGCTCGTAGCGCGCCACCGAGTGGCGCGCTACGAGCTTGTATAGGTCTGCTATTTTTTGAAAAACGACTGACATTAGAAACATAGCTTTTTCAGAAAAAACTGTCAGGAGGTATAGAAGACGTTTTTAGAATCTGATCTCAGGTCAGAATGGTTTAAATCCAGCGATTGTACGTGCACTGACACCGATAATAGTATAGCGAAAAGACGTGCCCAAAGTCAGTCCCTCCCCGAACCCGTCCGTTAGCAACGGTTACCAAGAGAGGAGACATTGGCATGAAGCCAATATTTCAATAATCGATCATTTATGTCTTCTAAATCTAGTCAACCAAGCCTGCTGTATAGGCTATGCACTGGACACATGTCCTCTAAATCTATAGTCAACAAGGCCTGCAGTAGGCTATGCACTGGACAAAATGTCTTCTAAATCTAGTCAACCAGGCCTGCAGTATAGGCTATGCACTGGACACATGTCTTCTAAATCTAGTCAACCAGGCCTGCAGTAGGCTATGCACTGGACACATGTCTTCTAAATCTAGTCAACCAGGCCTGCAGTAGGCTATGCACTGGACACATATCTTCTAAATCTAGTCAACCAGGCCTGCAGTAGGCTATGCACTGGACACATGTCTTCTAAATCTAGTCAACCAGGCCTGCAGTAGGCTATGCACTGGACAACATGTCTTCTAAATCTAGTCAACCAGGCCTGCAGCAGGCTATGCACTGGACACATGTCTTCTAAATCTAGTCAACCAGTCCTGCAGTACGCTATGCACTATGGACACATGTCTTCTAAATCTAGTCAACCAGGCCTGCAGTAGGCTATGCACTGGACACATGTCTTCTAAATCTAGTCAACCAGGCCTGCAGTTTAGGCTATGCACTGGACACATGTCTTCTAAATCTAGTCAACCAGGCCTGCATTAGGCTATGCACTGGACACATGTCTTCTAAATCTAGTCAACCAGGCCTGCAGTAGCACTGGACACATGTCTTCTAAATCTAGTCAATCAGGCCTGCAGTAGCACTGGACACACGTCTTCTAAATCTAGTCAACCAGGCCTGCAGTAGCACTGGACACACGTCTTCTAAATCTAGTCAACCAGGCCTGCAGTAGGCTATGCACTGGACACATGTCCTCTAAATCTAGTCAACCAGGCCTGCAGTAGGCTATGCACTGGACACATGTCTTCTAAATCTAGTCAACCAGGCCTGCAGTAGGCTATGCACTGGACACATGTCTTCTAAAGCTAGTCAACCAGGCCTGCAGTAGGCTATGCACTGGACAAAATGTCTTCTAAATCTAGTCAACCAGGCCTGCAGTAGCACTGGACACATGTCTTCTAAATCTAGTCAACCAGGCCTGCAGTAGGCTATGCACTGGACACATGTCTTCTAAAGCTAGTCAACCAGGCCTGCAGTAGGCTATGCACTGGACAACATGTCTTCTAAATCTAGTCAACCAGGCCTGCAGTAGCACTGGACACATGTCTTCTAAATCTAGTCAACCAGGCCTGCAGTACGCTATGCACTGGACAAAATGTCTTCTAAATCTAGTCAACCAGGGCTGCAGTAGGCTATGCACTGGACACATGTCTTCTAAATCTAGTCAACCAGGCCTGCAGTAGGCTATGCACTGGACACATGTCTTCTAAATCTAGTCAACCAGGCCTGCAGTAGGCTATGCACTGGACACATGTCTTCTAAATCTAGTCAACCAGGCCTGCAGTAGGCTATGCACTGGACACATGTCTTCTAAATCTAGTCAACCAGGCCTGCAGTAGGCTATGCACTGGACACATGTCTTCTAAATCTAGTCAACCAGGCCTGCAGTAGCACTGGACACATGTCTTCTAAATCTAGTCTACCAGGCCTGCAGTAGGCTATGCACTGGACACATGTCTTCTAAATCTAGTCAACCAGGCCTGCAGTAGGCTATGCACTGGACACATGTCTTCTAAATCTAGTCAACCAGGCCTGCAGTAGCACTGGACACATGTCTTCTAAATCTAGTCAACCAGTCCTGCAGTAGGCTATGCACTGGACACATATCTTCTAAATCTAGTCAACCAGGCCTGCAGTAGGCTATGCACTGGACACATGTCTTCTAAATCTAGTCAACCAGGCCTGCAGTAGGCTATGCACTGGACACATGTCTTCTAAATCTAGTCAACCAGGCCTGCAGTAGGCTATGCACTGGACACATGTCTTCTAAATCTAGTCAACCAGGCCTGCAGTATAGGCTATGCACTGGACACATGTCTTCTAAATCTAGTCAACCAGGACTGCAGTAGGCTATGCACTGGACACATGTCTTCTAAATCTAGTCAACCAGGCCTGCAGTATAGGCTATGCACTGGACACATGTCTTCTAAATCTAGTCAAGCAGGCCTGCAGTAGGCTATGCACTGGACAAAATGTCTTCTAAATCTAGTCTACCAGGACTACAGTAGGCTATATGCACTGGACAAAAATGTGCATGACATTATTTCAATAAACTAGGAATAGGATGTATACGTTATAGAATTAACCAGAATCCTTTAACGACCGTCCGATGGGAGTTTTCATGTATGCGTGCGTATAAGACTACGGTGATTACTTTTAATGCAATCACCTGGGTGGGTCAATCATTGTAACTTCCCCGATGTTAAGCTGCATGTGTGTATGTGTTCAACACAGCCGTGAGGTGCAGACGAAAGCCTGCCCCAGCATAGCAACGGCTGCTAAACTGCATTGAACTGGCATTGGACAATCGCTTTTGGAGCTCAGTTGGGGTTCAGTGAAGGGCTAATTGATCAGCCTTTTTTTTCCGTTTTCTTCCCCATGCATTTATTCATAGATTATTCTGCTTTCAAATGCATACAAAAGGCGCTTAGTTATCGTCCATTATATCTTCCACGTTCTAGGATATCTCTCCCAACATCCTGAAAAGGTATAAATGTGACATTCAGCAGTGTTTTATATATAATCCCTGTGCTGCAGTAGATAGAGCTGGAACTCACCCATGCTTTTTATGGCATACTAGGGATCCGCAGGGAGAAACTAGGCACAGCTGTTGGACATGAGACTAATTAATTAGAGCAACAGAGAGAGAGAGAGAGGTGCGTGCGTGCGTGCACGTGTGCGTGCGTGTGCGTGTGTACGTCAATTTAACAAACGTGCAGACGACCAGAAATCAGCAGAGAGTGAGCGATGTTTGCGCTACTGATTTGGAAAACACAGGACATGACGTTAAGTCCCCTATAAGTGCCTATAGGGACTCTGCAAGGCAGGGGCGTCCTACTCCTCCCTGAGCCAGGCTTATTGCACTTAATTGACCGCATAGTGCATACCTAGGATGGAAGACTTGAGCACTGTGATGACAACTGGACAGACACTTCACAGGAGGTTGTCAAGTGCATGGGGTCCTATATACTTTCACCAACGTTTGGTTGATTATTAAACCCCACGACGTCTCCAGTAGGCTCAGCAGTGCGTTCTGGCGTCCCAGAAGCTGTATATATATGCCGAATTGAAGTGGACGTACTCGGCCCCAGACTTTTGTTTTTCTCCTCCCTGGAAATAACAAACGTCTGGGTTTTACGAAGGCTTATATACTGTAGTGCTGCAGTGACCTCTAAAAAACGGTCCAGGAGACTATATATATATAACATCGTTTATACTTTGGTATAGCTGCATTATGGGAGACAGACGAGGTGTTCCACTGGAAGAAGAACCCTGGGATCTGTGGCGTCGAGGAGCAGATTGTCCCCCGTATAGAACACAGAGAGCACAACATTCATTAACCCGTTCTGACCTGAGATCAGATTCATACGAGGTTTCCACTAGGACACACACACTGGTCTGATGAACCCATTCTGACCTGAGATCAGATTCTAAAAAATGTCAGTCGTTCTTTTGATTTTTCAAAAAATAGCAGACCTACAAGCTCGTAGCGCGCCACTCGGTGGCGCGCTATGAGCTTGTAGATCTGCTGTTTTTCAATAGCTAAAGCACAACATGATGCTATAACACCAAAATGGGTTCCCGTTCAGAATGGGTTAACCCGTTTAGACCTGAGGACGATTCTACTAAAATGTCTTCTAAAATCCTGACAGTTTTCTGAAATAAACTCTTTTTAGGTCAGTCGTTCTCAAACATTTTCACGTCAAGGATATTCCCAAAAATATATGTAATATTGGCCTCCGACCCCCCATCTGTAAAATATGTTGTTCCAGCTTTCTGGTCCCTCAGAAGCAAAGATTTGAGTTAAAAACGTTAAAAACGAATATATATATTCAAAGATTTGCGCCACATTTTCACAATATAAAAAAAAAATAGCAGATCTACATGCTCATGCTACATGCTCGTAGACAAGCTTGTAGATCTGCTATTTTTTTCAAAAGCTAAAGCATGACACAATAATGCATTAAAACACCCAAAAGGGGTTCCCGTCCAGGATGCATTAATCACAGGCTCTCTCAGCAGAGTCACAGAGAATCAACTGGGGCTCCTTTGCTGTGCACGATGGAAGTCACCGGGGCCGTGTCACTAGAAATAGACAAAAGAGGCTCTGTATTCAGGACACACGGAACAACAACCGTCAACAGAGAGTCATTAGCAGCAGCACAGCACAGTGTGAATAATATACTGCTAGAATCTGGAACTTTACTGTACATTAAAAACCACTCCGGGTGTCACAATAACCTTGCTTATCTCTGTGGCCATGATGACTATTGCTCTTCAACTTATTTATTCAATTTATTTATACACTATTATATTATACAGTATACTTCACTTAGCCTATTTATAGCTACTCTCAATGAATATATAAACAGTGAGCCACTGAGTGTATTGTTTGTGTGTATGCATGTATATGTGTATGGATGTGTATACTGTATGTGTATACATATGTGTTTCACGTGTTTATGTATGCACGGGATATGTACATATGTGTTTAATCAACTGTATTCTAATGCTGACCAACAGAAGTGACAGAACCAAATGATCCATCTCTTTGCTATCGTGCTTGCATATTGTAATACCCTGTTTGTTGTGTTTTGTGTTTGTTTTGTTTTGTGTATTGGTTTTCTCCTTTTTTGTGTATTGTATTGATTGCAGTTAGGACCCTCTCGAAAACGAGATGCTGTATCTCAATGGGGTATTCCTAATGAGATACTGTATCTCAATGGGGTATTCCTAATGAGATACTGTATCTCAATGGGGTATTCCTAATGAGATACTGTATCTCAATGGGGTATTCCTAAATAAAGAATTTCAAACAAAAACAAACCGTCTGACGAGCAGTTATAGGGATGAAGCGCCTTGCGGCAGAGACACTACAAGTAGACTGGAGGGGGGAGGGGGGGGGACCGGTGACCTTCTCATTCAGTGGCGGAAAGTAAAACTACATTGAGTAACATCTTCAGGTTGTTCTACTGGAGTATTTCAGATGTTTATACTTTTCACTCCTCTCTCCAGGCAACCTTTTACGAGAGTCGCCCATTCAAGGCAGCCAACCTGCTCTATACGCCGGAGCAGTTTGGGCGTTCAGTGTCTCGCTCCAAAGCCTCTTGGACACACAGCCACAGGGGCCGGGGGAATCGGACACACAGCCACAGGGGCCCGGGAAATCGGACACACAGCCACAGGGGCCGGGGAATCGGACACACAGCCACAGGGGCCGGGGGAATCGGACACACAGCCACAGGGGCCGGGGAATCGGACACACAGCCACAGGGGCCGGGGAATCGGACACACAGCCACAGGGGCCGGGGAATCGGTGGAACCTTCCCATGATTATTCCCGGACCCATTGTTATTATTATTAAAAAATTACAAATGGGATCGACATTCCAAATAGTAAATGTGGTTTTGCCCTCAATGCATTATCTGACTAATCTATTCTGAATGCCTCACAAAATGCGAGCGACACCTAAATAACTAGAGGGAGTGTCACGATGTGGACATGGTGTCACGGTGTGTATCAAAATGGAACCCAAGTGCAGGCAACACAGGCAGAGTAAGTTCAATAGTTTAATAGTGACCAAAACCAAGGGAAAAGTAAACCACATCGAAGTACATCAGGCAGAGGTCCAAACCAAGAAAGCAGTCCAAAACAGGCAAACAAATCTAAGGGGGCAGGCAGAATATCAGAGTCCAAAAACAGGCAGGAGGTAAAAATCCAAACTAGTAAATAATCTAAGAACACTATGAAAATACAGAGAACAGGAATGTAACACATGTAACAATGGTTATCTTCTAGCAAGGAATGAGGCAGAATTAGTCCAGTTTTATAGGCGGTGGCTTGATTGCAGAAGTAGGCACAGGTGTGTAATGAGAAGGGAACTGTTGGGCTGATGAGGCAGTGGGAGACAGGTGTATAGGTCTGCAGTGTGGTGGAATAGAATGTGGGAGTGGCTGAAGTGGAACTACAGACAGGGGAAGACTCAAACCATGACACACGGAGGTGCAGAATGAACCAGGCACAGGCAGACGAGTGAATTCAAGTGTGTGACAGTGTGACCCCACCCTGTCACTGTTCATGTTTTGCTCATTACATGCCTGTCAGTAGCGTGCACTGGTTAGGTAGGGTACATGGACTAACGAAACAACAAATCGCCATCAACTCTCGGTATATTTCTGTTCAGCTATCAAACATGTTCAATGGGTTCTGTGGAATAGGTGGAAGCCCATGCTGAGCACCTACTGGGCCAAACCAACTCCTGTCTGTGGATAGGGATAGTATTTGTCATGAGGGACACTGGACTCTATAAAAAGAGGACTTTGGAAAACTAAAGACTTGAGAAAGAAAAGATCTACAAGCCTAAATTAATTGAGGTGTATGAACATGTGTTTTGTGCCAAACCCAAGCAGATTTGACATGTTGTGGATCATGTTAACCCCTATCAATTGGTCCTGTCTGGTGGGAGGGGCCATGGGGGGTATATAGCTGCAGATAATTGGTATTCCAGTCAGTCTGCTGTCTGCTGGTGTTGGACAAGAAGGTCTCAGTCTCTGAGGAGGTGATGTTTTGATTTATCATTTTTATAACCATGGTTGAAATGCATTTTTGGATCCAGATATGTTGATCTATTATAATGGTGTTTGATTTGCTTTATATTAAGGCCCGATTTATAAATACTTGATTATATTATATAATAATTTTAAATGATTGCTTTGATTTACATATCTATATAAATGAAATACTTGGTTTTGAATATATAATTTATTTTTCTATTACAGATGTTTCGGTCTCTCTCTGTATTTGTTTGATGTCACTTATTGCACTTGGGGGAAATAAAACTGGTTAAAACTCTGCCCATACTGTGTTGCCTTGCCTTGCTGTGGTGTTCATACGACCCTCGCCTGAAACAACTTGGAATAACTAGGACTTGGAATAACTAACTAAGGGAAACACAAGGTACTGCATGACCACATCATTCACGACGACGAACTGACAAGGAGCTGAAAACACTTGGGGCATATATGTATATATACACACACATATAGACAAGACTAACTACACACAGGTGAACTGAAACACACAATCAACACTGGGATAGGCGAATACAGGCTGAAGTAACAGCTCCATTCATACTGTATTAGGTGCGGTAACTCTGTCCGTGGTGCTGAAGGAACAGCTCCCTGTAGTGTACACGGTATTAGATGCGGTGACTCTGTCCGTGGTGCTGAAGGGACAGCTCCATTCATACTGTATTAGGTGTAGTGACTCTGTCCATGGTGCTGAAGGGACAGCTCCATTCATACTGTATTAGGTGTAGTGACTCTGTCCATGGTGCTGAAGGGACAGCTCCCGCTGTAGTGTACACTGTATTAGGTGCAGTGACTCTGTCCGTGGTGCTGAAGGGACAGCTCCCGCTGTAGTGTACACTATATTAGGTGCAGTGACTCTGTCCGTGGTGCTGAAGTAACAGCTCCCTGTAGTGTACAGTGTATTAGATGCAGTGACTCTGTCCGTGGTGCTGAAGTAACAGCTCCCTGTAGTGTACACTGTATTAGATGCAGTGACTCTGTCCGTGGTGCTGAAGTAACAGCTCCCTGTAGTGTACACTGTATTAGATGCAGTGACTCTGTCCGTGGTGCTGAAGGGACAGCTCCCTGTAGTGTACACTGTATTAGATGCAGTGACTCTGTCCTTGGTGCTGAAGGGACAGCTCCCTGTAGTGTACACTGTATTAGATGCGGTGACTCTGTCCGTGGTGCTGAAGGAACAGCTCCATGTAATGTACACTGTATTAGGTGTAGTGACTCTGTCCATGGTGCTGAAGGGACAGCTCCATGTAATGTACACTGTATTAGGTGTAGTAACTCTGTCCATGGTGCTGAAGTTACAGCTACATTCATACTGTCAGTGTATTGGAACTATTGACTCTGTCCATGGTGCTGAAGTTACAGCTACATTCATACTGTCAGTGTATTGGAACTATTGACTCTGTCCATGGTGCTGAAGTTACAGCTACATTCATAATGTCAGTGTATTGGAACTATTGACTCTGTCCATGGTGCTGAAGTTACAGCTACATTCATACTGTCAGTGTATTGGAAGTATTGACTCTGTCCGTGGTGCTGAAGTGACAGCTCCATTCATACTGTATTATATGCAGTAACTGTCTACTGGGAGGAAAACAGAAACGAGGTGAGTTGTCTTGTTACCGGATAGTCTAACAGGCAACAGAACACAGGTGGCTGTGGGTTACACTAATACAGGGAGGTGAGACAAGGCAGGAGACAGCAAACAAGGCAGACAGGAAACACTAGGAACAAAAACTATACAACATAAGGTACAGGACACAAATACAAGTAATAATAAGTCCCAAAACACAGACAAAGTCCAAGGGCAGAGGAGCGCACCGTGATGGGGAGCGACAACAAGGATCCACCCACACCACTTATAAAACAAACATCCGACGGAATGCCCTGACCTCATTGGCTCATCCCTCAAAAAATGCAAATCACTGGCTTCCTCCTTTCAGGAGGCTTCTACATCCTGAGAGTTTTCTGAAAAAGCTATGTTTCTATGTCAGTCGTTCTTCGACTTTTCAAAAATAGCAGACCTACAAGCTCGTAGCGCGCCACTCGGTGGTGGCGCGCTATGAGCTTGTAGATCTTCTAATTTTCAGTAGCTAAATTATAACATGTTGAAAACACCAAAAGGGGTCCCCGCCCAAAATGGGATAATATTCACTTCTTAGACAGGTGATCAGCACTGATATTGAATCATCATTGAATGACTTTATTTTTGTCTACTGTCGTAGACCTTGTAGAATCAAGTGTTTGAGTGTTTGAGAGTGTACTTTCTTGCTATTTGCATTTCTGTCTAATAAAGTATTCAATCAATCAAAAGGCAAACTGCTGACATGTTTAGACCGCAGAAGGTCTTCACTTTGGGGACAGACAAATCCTTAAATAGTAGCCCTACTAGAAAAAAAAGGTAAAACGCATTTTGACCTGAGATCAGATTCTAAAAATGTCTTCTACATCCTGACAGTTTTCTGAAAAAGCAATGTTTCTATGTCAGTCGTTCTTCGATTTCTCAAAAATAGCAGACCTACAAGCTCGTAGCGCGCCACTCGGTGGCGCGCTACGAGCTTGTAGATACATCCATCCATCTTCAACCGCTTATCCGTAGTCGGGTCGCGGGGGCAACAGCTCCACCAGAGTGCTCCAGACTCCCCTCTCTCATAGAGCAACATTTAGTGACTTCCTCCTGGGGGATTCCGAGACGTTCCAAGGCCAGTGAGTGCTCATTCTATATCTCAATGGGATAGTTCCAGCCATAGGAGCACTGTTTGGAACTATAGCCCATAGGCTAGAGATCAAAGCGTGTATAGCTACTCTCCTACTCTACACTCCTCTACACTACTCTACCTATTAATTACACATGGCATGCACAGTCAATCAATGGACCACTCTGAAGCTATACGCGGACGTGTGACAGCTCAGAGGACAAGATGATCCAAAATTCCGCAGCTCGCATGATCTTCAACCAGCCACAATTCTCACACCTCTCCCTTCTCCGCTCCCTCCACTGGCTCCCAGTCGCTGCCCGCACAGAATACAAAACTCTGATGCTGGCATTCAAAGCAACCAAAGGCATGGCTCCCCCATATCTCACAAGTATGATCGTACCCTATACAAACCCTCCCGCGCACTCAGATCAGCCAACGCAGGGAAGCTGGAAGTATACCTTCACTAAAAACGCCGGGGCAACGCTCCACACGTCCCAAACTCTTCTCCCTTCTGGCTCCAAAACTATGGAATTCACTTCCCAATACAGTCAGAACTGCAGCCTCACTCCCAATCTTCTGCCGTAGTCTGAAAACCCACCTCTTCAGACTCCACCATGGCCCGTAGCACTAGCCCCTATAAGATAGCACTTTATGTAGACTTAGATAGTATGTTAAACAGACTTATATTCATGATAACTACGCTGGGGGTCCCCGGACCCCACTTTGGGAACCACTGATCAAAACATCAAAAAACATAAGCATAAACCAAATCTAATACAACCAGTAAGTATAATAACAAATAAACGTGTGCGCGCGTGCATTGTGTGTGCATGTGCACGTGTGCATGTGCTTTGTGCTTGTGTGTGTGTGTGTGTGTGTGTGTGCGCGCATGTGTGTGTGTGTGTGTGTGTGTGTGTGTGTGTGTGTGTCTGTGTTCTTGCATGTGTGCATGTTTCATGGCTATATGTGCTCATTTTGTTTAGAGATAGGACCCGAGGGATGCACGTAGATAGTTCAAAAGCCCTGTCACCATAAAGAGAGAGACACAGCGAGAGATATAAAGTATAATATATATAAGTATAAGTGAATATTAACAGGAGAATAACCGTATGATATTTATGGTAATGATATAAGCTGACGAGTAGACAGAATTAAGCCATCCAAGCCAACCAGGATGAAAGAGATAAAAGAGTCTTTCTTATTTTTATTATATTTACATATAGGCCGATATACAGTATGCATCCGGATAATGTCCGCAAGCTTGCAATGTATTATCTTCAAAGCTATACAACGCGTTTGTAAATGTATTCCAAATGTATTCCATCATGAAATTAACCCAACTCATGTCTAAAGTATATGTTGTCATGATGCTCAACTGGAGGGTAGGTTCAACTTCAGGTTCAACTTCAGGGTCAATCATGCATTGTTTCCCGATTTTGGGAGAGAAATAAGCAACCAAGTCTATAGGAAAACAAGCCCAAAGAACAGGGCTGGACTGGGACAAAAATTCGGCCCGGTCATTTTCGCGTGAATTTGGCACAGACCGGCCCACCACAACCAGCGCGCAGATAGCAGAAACGCTTACAAACAAACAAGCCCTAATACCACCACTTTTACAGAACAACATAAATGATACAAACCAATCGTGTACACAGTACACGATGCAACACCTGTCCTCCTCCGGTGTTGTGGGACCAGGGACCAGTCGCAGATTAATGGTATTCCTGCATCTCACACACCTTCCTTTCCTGCTTTTAAAATAACCTATTCATTGTAGTCGATAAAACAGGTCATATGTAGTCGTCTTGGAAACGCTGGCACTGACACAAACATAGGTGGAGGTGGCAGAATAAGGCAGGGGTTCCCCAAACTTTTTTGTGTCAAGGACCCCCAAATCAACATTTATTAGGCCACGGACCCCCCATTTGAAAACATAATATGCCAGTGACCCCGATAAGGGAGTCACTGGCATACAGTATGTCACAAACAAAACGTTTGGTCAAACCATATTGGGCTTCCATTGGAAATGCATTGGCGTGGCCATTAAACACAGACAAAGACAAAGACGGGTGTCTTGAATGTGTAAATGCAGCCCAGTAAGGGCATATTATGTCGACCCCACACGCTCACCTCCGCCCCCACCCCCTCCTGGTACATATGTATAGCATAGTATAGTATATTACTATATCAAATGCTATTTAACTCTAAAAAGTGCTATCTAAGGGGGTGGGGTAAGTGCTACGGGCCATGATGGAGTCTGAAAAGGTGGGTTTTCAGACTACGGCGGAAGATTTGGAGTGATGCTGCAGTTCTGACTGCAACGGGAAGTACATTCCACAGTTTTGGGGCCAGAAGGGAGAAGAGTTTGGGACGTGTGGAGCGTTGTTGTCCCGGCGTTTTTAAGTGAGGGTATACTTCCAGCTTCCCTGTGTTGGCTGAGTGTGCGGGAGGGTTTGTAGAGTTCAATCATGCTTGCAAGATATATGGTGGAGCCATATACCTTTGGTTGCTTTGAATGCCAGCATCAGAGTTTTGTATTCTGTGCGGGCTGCAACCCGACCGGGAGCCAGTGCAGGGAGCGGAGCACGTGTCATAATGCAGAGTTCATGTGTATTCAACAGATCACTATAGTGGTCACAGTTCAGGGTCTAGAGTTCATGATTCTCACACAGCTATACGGGGAAGAAGCTGTTTTTCCTCCTGGTGGTGCTGGCCTTAAAGGGACACTTCACCCTTTTTGCAAAAAAATATATGTTAATGACGTTTAGAAGCTTTAGAACACTTTCCTGGGGGTCTTTATGTGTGTAATATGTGGTTTTAGATATTTTAGATTGTAGCAGTGAGCCTGTTGTCTCTGATGTCATGGACACTGGGCTCACTTCCTTCCTGGACTACATGTTGTCTCAGTAAGACAGCTCTCCCCCCTATCCACAAGGAGGAGCAGTGCACCAAATAATTATGGGAATTGTAGTCCTGACCGAAGGGAGGGGGACGAAGAGACCGTGTGTAGGGTGGGTGGCATCCTTCATGATGGGTAAATTATATGCCCATATACGGCCACAGTGGCCGTGGTGCCCCCGACCGGCGCCCACACAGCAGTTCATTTAACCGTTTTTTCCCTCTGCGCAATTTTCCAGTCATTACGGTAACCAATGTTCCCCAAACGTCTCGCGCAGAACAAATCTGTGTAGCGCACATGAACACCGGAGATATATTTGTGTATTGTATAGTTGTGTTGCCATTTGCCAAGTGATTATTTTGCGTTACTTTGCCTTAATAATAAGGCAAAGTCATGGTCGTCATGACGCACACACACGCGTCACAGTGCCCAGCCACGCTGCTATTCTGCTGTTATTTCATAACAAACATGAAGGGAGATGATGGCTGACGAGATTCAGAGCGGGGTGATACTAAATTAACGGGCCCTTCACTGTTATAAATGCAGGTTCATGTTGATGAACTGCGTGAGCCACGCATGTTTTACACAGTTGAACAATTTTCGGGTGCAAACGTAGTCTTCTAAATTATTCCATCTGAAAAGTCCTTAATTCAGCAACAGCTTCCAACAGCAACAACAACACAAGACGCTAACTGAAGTTGTGATCATGTTAAAAAAAGACCCATGCACAGCTGGCCAAGCAGCGTTGTGACGACGCGTTGTCTCTCACCCCATCGTCTGTTGTCAATTAAACATCGTTAAACATCGTCCCAATTTAACAGACTACACTAGAACAGAAAGTGTAACATTTTGAATCTCTATAAAGAGCTTAGAATTACCTAAAACAACTGCAGCAGTGAGTGACATGATGTATTTGTTTTTCCTTAGACAATTTAATGCAGACTTCTGTGTCTGAATGGGAAAATCTTATTTCTGTGTTATTCAATATATTACTTTAGCACAAAATATAGGCTTTTCTAAACCAAGCCCTCATTCAAAAGTTATGTAGGCTAGGCTGTCATTGTATCTTCTGTGAATTAACTCACAGTTTAACCCAGTGATCCTCAGCCATTTTAATTTCAAGGAAATCCGAATTAGCCTATAGGCCTTTGTTATTTAAAGCTGTGATTATTTATTTAAGAAGCACTGTTCTGAACCAGCCTTGAAGAAAAAAAAATGTAATCATCCTTAACTTCCTTAAGCTAAAATAATTATGACCGGGGACTTAAAATCATTGTTTTAATTGATGGCCTTCATGCCCAGCTGGCACTCGGCCCTCATGTGCCCTCAAAAAGTTGACCACACACTAAAGGCCGAGTGGCCTTGCCCCTATAAAAGGATGACATTCCAGGCCTTGTTGAGGGTGATGGGAGAAGAGACATTTCGGATCTTCACAGTCTGCGGCCTGTTTGTTAAGAAGAACAAGACCCAGTTACACAGGGGTGTGCATTATGCCAAGAACAGACAGTTTGTTCACTTTATGCACATTGGGTTGAAGCACATTGGGTTGCACTTGCTGTATGAAATGTGCTATACAAATAAAGTTTCAAGTGGTTCATGTAAAAACAAATATACCATACCATACCATACCATCTTTATTTCTATAGCACATTTAAATAACAACAAGTTGTACCTAAGTGCTTTACAATAAAATAATAAAAAATCACACACGTGTGAACTGAGTGGTGCAATTCCCCCCCCCCCCCCCCCTCTCTCTCTCTCTCTCTCTCTCTCATTAGAGACACAGCACTACCCCTCTCTCTGTTTCTGGCGCCCCCTACTGGTATAAATACGTAACATACTCGTGCTCATACAGGTACACAGGTACGCAGGTACACAGGTACATGGACATTGCTGGTTGTAGGAGTGGTTGCACCACTCAAAAATCACAACTTCATTTAAAAACAAACAACATACAGTACACAGTGTCACGTTCAACATCAAAAGCTCATACTAAGCTCATACAGCCAAAGAATGAAAATATGTCTTGAGGCGTGATTTAAACACCTGAGGAGTGGGGGCATACAAAGAAAGAAGTGCCCGGTCCCCCTATAGCAACTCTGAGGACCTCCCAGGGTACCCAGACCCCCTTTTGAAGACCCCTAGTGATGACGCGTGTTACCCAGGTGTTGTGTTACCCAGGTGTTGCTCGTGGTGTGATTTCAGCATCACAGCTCTAATTTTGCTGCAAGCTTTTACCGTGCGTTTGCATTGAACTTTTCCTTTTTTAATGAGAAGTATACAGCAGATGTGTAACTACTGTGGATACATGTTAATGAGACATATGCGGCGTAATTATGATAATATGACATACTGTACATATCTACGTTCGTATGCTCCGGAACGTGTTTGTTCATTAGGGAAAAGAGTGCTCACACCTGTATGCCTCCTACAGTCTACACACAGGTGTAGATTGTATTCCTGCTGGGATTATGTCGTATGTATGCAATTAAAGGGACAGTCCATCTGTTGGCTGCAGCTGGTACGCACGCACGCATGCACGCGCACACACACACACACACACACACACACACACACACACACACACACACACACACACACACACACACACACACACACACACACACACACACACACACACACACACACACACACTCTAGAGAAGTATTCACAGAAAGGTTTGCTCATATAGTGTCCAAGTTCAACGTCAACTGAGATTATGATAAAATATACAAGTACAGTATACGTAAACATATTAATTTGTACAGCTACTGTAAGGCATGTAGGCTAGATGAAGACACACACACACACACACACACACACAGCTGTAGTGTTTCAGCCTCAAGGCGCGTGTATAGGCTAAAATATGAATATTAGTAACTCCTTCATGCAGCCTGGGACTGCAAAAAGGGGGCAAAAAAAGTGGAGCACTAATAGACCAACACACAAACTGTAGGAGGTAGTCACTACAGCCTATAGACAAATTCAGAAACGGGTCTCATGGTCGCAGCTTACGTATTTCCTGTAGGCGGACTCAACGTAGCTGTGGGGTTTAAACCCTCACCAGGCGCATCTCTTCTACTACAGTGAATATGGTAGAGTGACTGATGTTAGTCTGCCTCAAACGTTACTCTTTTACCTGCTTTTTACTAACACTATAACATTACAAAGATGTCCAGAACATCGAGATGAACCTGTGTAGTTTATGGCTGCTCCATCAGTAATGGCAACATTACAAAAAATAAATAAACAGAATGTCTAACTATCCACCGCGGTGGCTGAGACCAGAGCCATAGAGTAATGGTTGAGACGAAGCAGTGGAAGGTCCTGAAAGATACATAACGTCAGTCTTACCCAATACCCAATCTTTCTGTTTTACGAACACAAGGCTGCCGTACTTTATAACCTCGTACTTCAAATGCTTAGTGTGAGGGAATGAGGCCAATTCCACAAATGCCTTCTAAATCAGTAGTTCTGAAAACTCTTTTCAAAAACAGCAGATGCACAATCTAAAAATCTTTTGTGTCTGGGGGTCCCAAGAACAACATATTGTGTGTAATACGGTGTGCTTGTATAGGGTGATCACCAGTCTAGGGGGGTCCCAGGGACAACATATATGCCCTGGCCCCTTGAGCTAAAGAATGCAGAGTCTGTCGACGGCTTTAAGAACTTGTTAAAACGTATTTATTTCGTCAGCACTTTATTTTATGATGTATTTTTTACTTGAATTATTTGCATCTCGATGTGTTACCTTCTATTGTTTGTTTCATTACCTTGTTTTAGCACTTTGTAACATTGTTTCGAAAGGTGCTCTATAAATAAGATGTACTTACTGTACATAGTGTGTATACGGTGTGCTTATAGGGCGACCACCAGTCTATGTTTTTGGCATAATGTTTAATGTCTTTTTCCTTTTTGTCCCCCCTTTTATTTATTCTCTTGTTTATGTCTCACTGATTGTCATGAGTGCTTTCCAGAAATAGGCGTACAGAGTCTATTATCCCATTCTGACCTGAGATCAGATTCATACGAGGTTTCCACTGGACACACACTGGTCTGATTAACCCATTCTGACCGGAGATCAGATTCTAAAAATGTCAGTCGTTCTTCGATTTTTCAAAAATAGCAGACCTACAAGCTCGTAGCGCGCCACTCGGTGGCGCGCTATGAGCTTGTAGATCTGCTATTTTTCAATAGCTAAAGCATAACATGATGCTAACACCAAAATGGGTTCCCGTTCAGAATGGGTTATGCACATAATATTAAAATACTGTCAAATCCATCAACTCTTTAAAAGCCTTCTAGTCCTTTTAGCTTTTTTCTGTCATCATCAAGTCCAAGGACAATAATTCTATTATTGTTATGAAAGCGCTGGCAGGAATGTGGCTGCAGCATTTTGAAGATATAATCCGCTATATAGACAGTCACGACGTTGACACCTGTTGAATGTTAATCCTATTAACTCATTCTGACCTGAGATCAGATTCATACGAGGTTTCCACTGGACACACACAGGTCTGATGAACCCATTCTGACCTGAGATCAGATTCTAAAAAATGTCAGTCGCTCTTCGATTTTTCAAAAATAGCAGACCTACAAGCTCGTAGCGCGCCACTCGGTGGCGCGCTATGAGCTTGTAGATCTGCTATTTTTCAATAGCTAAAGCATAACATGATGCTGACACCAAAATGGGTTCCCGGTCAGAATGGGTTAATGCTGGTGGAGACAAAGTGAAATGCATACAATGTTTTGAATGATATCGGGAGACAGATTTAGTCAGCGGTGCAAAAACCAAACATTGTGATCATGGTCTTCATCGTAATGCTGCGCAGGTTTGATATGCTGTTTTCTATGGTTGTCACAGCAGAGCAAATGGGGAAGAAGAGCGGCCATTAACCCATTTTGGACTGAGGTCGATTAAAAATGTTTAAAAGATGTTTCTATAATTATGTCACTGGTGCTCAACCTTTTTCATGTCAAGGACCCCCAGAATTATCTCTATTGGGCCACGGACCCCCCCCATCTCAAAATATGTAGTTCCAGGGACCCCCCCAGAAGCCAATACTTGAGTTCAAAATACACACAGCCCAGTGGGCCCCACCAACCTTGTACAACAGCCAATCCAGCACATTGTTGCTGCTTCACGCACAATTGCCCTTTTCAGCTGCCTTCTCACCACCACAACAATAAAACGCTAATCTTTTTTAGACACCATTTATTTCATTCAGGATTAGCATAGGGACATTTTCTGTGGAGCTAAAAAAAATACTAAAAGCGCCTAAAGTGCCATAATAGATCCGGCCCTGATGCACAACAATTAAATAGTGGTTGGCATAACAATTAAATAGCGGATGTCTATTTCGGATGTCTTTTCAGTGTAATTTTTTTTTTATTATATCATACGGAAGTGTACGCACGCGCAACCACGCACACACACACACACACGGGGGTGCCAAAAAAAGCTAAGTCCCCTGCTGCCTAATTTGCTATGAGGCGCCATACACACTACAGTATACGTGGAAAAGGGAAAAGGAAGAGAAAGTCTCTGTGGATGTTTGTCGAATCAAACGGAGAAGTCGCTCGGCATATCAAATGTGTTTCATCACTGATTGTCACACACCACTGGAGCTCATTTAGCGCATTCTGGGCGGGAACCCCCTTTTGGTGTTTTTTTAAAGCATCATGTTATGCTTTAGCTATTGAAAAAAATAGCAGATCTACAAGCTCGTAGCGTGCCACCGAGTGGCGCGCTACGAGCTTGTAGGTCTGCTATTTTTTTGAAAAATCGTGAAAATGTGCCTCAGATCTTTGAATATAATATATTCATTCAGAGTTTCAGTTTTTAACTCAAATCTTTGCTTCATGTGGGGAAGGTCCTGGAACAACATATTTTCAGATGGGGGGTCGGGGGCATAATATAATCACATATAATTGTTTTGGTCCTTGACATGAAATATTGAGAACCACAGATTTTTTTTTTTAAACGTCGACGTCAGGCCTAAATGGGTTAGACTGTGATTATGCATTTCATCATGCAGTGCTATGGGGAAACTGGTTCGTGTGGTGGAAGATTATCAAAACATGGCTCCCATTCAGTGCCAACCCCCACCCCCCCCCCCCCCCCCCTCAGCTCCTGGACACCATGCAGAACCATGATGCAGCCCGGCCCCTCAGACAACGACCAGAATGACAATCACTGCATTCATTGCCAAGTCTGACGGTCATGCTATAAGGGAAGTTCTTTTTCTCAGCCCAACACACGCATGCATGGTGGTGGTGGTGACTGACAATTTGCAGGTGTGTGGGGGTTGCCATGGCAATCAATTAGGCTGAGGCAGCAGAGGCTGGAAATTGCACAGGTGAGGGGATTTAGGCTGATTATAGGCCCTGCACTGGCAGAGCCTGACCGGAGCCTTTTGTGGTGGTTCTGGAGAACCGTGGGTCCGACGGTACCGACTCGATACCGGGCACTGCACTCCCTGCGGGGGTGTGGCACACGTGTGTCGAATTTGACAAACAGTTCTCGAGTTACGTGCATTACAACCACACACACACACACACACACACACACACACACACGCACACACACACGCACACACACACACACACACACACACAGACAGAGACGTGGTGCATTTATAGTTAGATTTGTACACTCTCAGAGTTAAATTATAGCATTGATTTTACAATATAAATTGGAGTCCTAGAGATAGAAATGTCATTAAATGGGGGTCGGTATAGCCTAATGCATGTCAAACTGGGGTTTTCCCTGAAATGGCAAATGGTATAAGAATCTTCTCTTAGAGACTCTTATGGAGGGGTCCCTCATGGCATATCAATTCAAATGGTGGTCTGCGGCATAATTTAGTGTCAATTTGGGGGTCCACGACTGACATAATTATGGTACAGTGAACCGTGTTTCTCCGACATAATTGTCATTCTTTCTGAATCTGCATGCTCAGCAGGCAGCAGGCATATAATGGAAGATAATCACAACCAAAAGCAAATATTTGAGTTTTTTTTTTTAATCTACAAGCTCATTATAGTGCGGCTACAGTACGTGCAGGCACGTTATGAGCTTCTGTACGTCTGCTATATTTGAATAGTCAAAGTATACAATAATATATGCAAAAATGTTAAATGCCTTCCTGGATTGACTGGGTCAATTCAGGTAAGAAAAAAAATATTTAGTCAATTAAAGAAATCCTTCAAAATGTGACACTTCTTCTCAGTTTGTCAATATAATTTATATAATATATAATTAACATTTCAAAGGGTTTTATGTAATCAATTTCAATGGAGGTGGGTGTTGTCGCGGCTTATAATATTTGCTTCTCACTGCCTCGCAAACCCATCATAAATATGTATGAATACATTTGAATAATGCACTTTTGTAATTACAAAGTGAGAGGATATATTTCAGAGGGTTTACGAAAGCAATGAGGAGGAGGAGGAATCTTATCCCAGGCGTATTGCGTACACAGTTGAACCATCTAAGTGTCATTTATGATAAATAAAGGGCCTCACCCAGAGCCATTACTGTGATTTACATGTGGAGACAAAGAAAGTGACATAATATGTCAAGTATCATGGCTAGATAATTATGTAAAATAATCTCACTGTCACATCGTTGAGAACAGTGTTGATTTTGTCGACTAGAACTATGACAAGAAAATGTTCGTCCACTACCTTTTTTCCGCTGACGTAAACTACATGGAAACTAAATAAAAACTAAGAAGCTATGGTGACTGAAACTAAGACTAAATATACTGACAATTTGACTGACAATTGTCAACGAATACAAACTAGACTAAAAGGTTAGGAAGGGACTAGTGGACAAGAGATCCAGTATATTAGTCATTTTACACTTGCGTGCAAGTGTAAAGTCATTACGACGGCATCAAGGCCCACCAAAACACATTTTAGTCGACTAAATCAATTGTAGATTTAGTCGACTAAAATCTTATGACATTTAGTCGACTTAAACTAGACTAAACACTAAAACATTCCAGGTGACTAAAATGTGACTAAAACTAAATGAAAGCTTTTCAAGAGACTAATGACTAAAACGAGTAAGACGCGCGAACGCGGGAAGCGAACGCAGATCGTAAATTGCAATAACAACTCAGCTCCATATATGGGCACAAAAGGGGCCAGGTCCACAACAAAAAAATCACTGGCCCCTTTTGTGCCCATATATGGAGCTGAGTGGACCTGGCCCCTTTTGTGCCCATATATGGAGCTGAGTGATTGCTGATGCAACACACTCCATATTTGGATAGCGGGACAGACACACAGACAGACAGACAGACAGACAGACACACAGACATGATCTGCTATAGGTCTCATAGTAAGTGCTCACTGCATTCGCAACTAAAATAAAAAATGTGCCGCCAAAAACAACACTGGTTGAGAATCAGATTTCATGGGGGAAAGGGGAAATTATAATATGTGTATTAATACTTCTATTATTTAGACACTCAAGAAAAACTGAAAAATCGATTTTTAAAAAATGTTCACGTTTGAGTGTCCATGATCCATTATTTTACTTGGACCTTATAAAAGGATGGACACTCTCTTGTTATAACTGAAAAGGATTTTTGCACAAAGGCTGTGTGTCTAGACTGCACCTCACAATCCCCTGACGGCCCCTTTTGTAGCTACTAATGCCCGTGTCGGATGTCTGTTTTATAAGTTGAATACACGACGGCACACGGCTGTTTAAAGAGCTTCCCGTTATCAAAGGTATACAATGACAATCAAATAAAAACTAAAATAGGATGCTGCAGTGATGGTACTGTTTTTTTAGTTTTTATATGATATACCTTCATGGCTCTCTTATATATAACTGTTCTATAGAGCGTCGCAGTCCCGCCCCCTCGAGAGAGCCGGAAAATAAATCCCCGTTCATTTTCCTCATAGACTTTTCGCAAAGTATTTATTTAAAGACGTTTACGCCGCGGACAAAGCCAACTCGTGACAAGTCATGACAACGATCGGGCCAAACAAAAAATTAGAAAGTAGAAAAAAACGGCAGGTTACAACACTTTTTTTGTTGTTTTTCTTCTTTGTAATTATTTGTTTGGTCCAAAATATTGTGTGTGTTGCCATGATTTGTCACGACAAGAGTTGGCCGCGTACGACGCCTAAAAGGTATTTAAATAAATAAGTTTTGAAACGTCTATGGGGAAAAATGCATTGGGATTCATTTCCTGGGCCTGCCGTCGTCATGAAAGGTTGCGGGACTGCGTACGCTCTTCTATAAAGGGTCTTGAGTGTCGTCACAAATGCGCAAGACCAACTTGTGAAACCGTACTCGATGTGATCAGATCATGCAATTTGAGAACGTCCTGGCAGCTCCATTATACAATATGTATACACTTTATTTACATAGAATAGCATTATCAAGTTAGCATTAGCATACAGGGGTGGAGGGTGAGCATAGAAATTAGCATTAGCATTACAGGGGCGGAGGGGTGAGCATTATAGAGAGTATACAAAATGTGACCAGATTTGACTGAGAGCCTGCCATCGTCGTGCAACCTCCAGCTTTTCACCAGAGGAGGAAAACTGAATTTATTTATATTTTATCGAAAATGAGTTAATAACACAGGGCAGACTCTTCACATACTAGAGCATATGAATATGAATATGAAATAAATGCTTAAACATGTACAGTAGCTATAGGTGTAATGTTAGAGACCCACAGAAGTGAACCTTTTCAAGCCTGTTTTCTCAACTCGCTGTTTCTCTGCAAGACATTACTCTATAGCCATATCTCCAAAACTGGCGGGTCAAACTGAACAACCAATATGTCAATTCGAAGCTATGATTCCCTGCTTTCATACGAAAAGGAAAAAACGAAAATTAAAAAAAAAATCCAATGGCAGTCCCTCAGTCAAATTTGGACACAAATACAAAATAGAAGTCAGCACACTGTAACGTTGTAAAGCTCCCCAGGCAAGGCTTTATTATAGATGCATGTTTTCACACAGAGTCAAATCAATCAGAATAGAATCAGATTATGATACAGTGTTCTGCAGACTTCTATTTTGTATATTGCCTTATGATACGCACGGTTTGGTCGGGTGCACCGGGTGCCATCCATGTGCCAGTGCTACTCTTCCTCTAGTGAGCATGGACACATGAGTCCCTTCTTTTGGGCATGTTTTCACGAACCGAGTTCCTTATTTCTCTCGCAGAATCCTGGCAACACTGGCAGCATCAGTACGATTGCAAACCTTAGAGCTATTTTCATCCATGCACCAACTTTTTACACTAAAAGTTGTGAAATGGGACATTCTGGCATCACGAGCGCTTTAAGTACTGTTGTGTACTTTTACTCAAGTAAAAGGCTACATTTTTGATTACCAGACTTTTACTCGTAACAGAGTATTTCTACATGGCATGGTATTGATACTTTTATTTGAGTAAGAAATGTGACACGAGTACTTTTAGCTGCTTTCCTCGACTATTCAACACAAGAGTACAAGGTCCGTCGACGTTGTAACAGTTAAACGTTCTGATGAATTGAAAATGGTGGACCCTGTTGTAAACAAGTGCAATGCTTAGTCATGGCGTCGTCCACAGTAACAGTTTGAAATGTAACCATTCTGCATACTGTTAATACAATTTTCAATCAATCAATCAATCATTCAATCAAGCAATAACAAAGGCATAACCGAGAATTGGAAGCGGAGTAGACAAGTATAGTAAAGCACGCACATTTCCAGTGCACGGAATATTGTATTTTTAATCACGTCGTTATGATGTTTGGAAAAGCTTTAACAAAGCACTCATTGGACGCGGTGTTCGTGGCATGCCTAAAACAAACATCTCGATTTGCATATCGTATAATCCTTTTGTCTTGAAAGTGCACTTATTTGAAGCTGTGATCACAGACAGCCCCATATATCATTATAGCATCTGCAACTGCTCATCTGGCTCGCTGTGTCTGGAATATGAATGACTTTAATCCATTCTGGGCGGGAACCCCTTTTGGTGTTTCAAGCATTATGTTATAATTTAGCTATTGAAAAATAGCAGATCTACAAGCTCGTAGCGCGGCACCGAGTGCCGCGCTACGAGCTTGTAGGTCTGCTATGTTTGAAAAATCGTGGAAATGTGTCCCACATCTTTGAATATATATTCTTTCAGAGCGAACGTTTATTTTCTCAAATCTTTACTTCCGAGGGGATCCTGGGAGACATTTTCAGATGGGGGTTCGGCCGGCGGGCCAATTACATATATTTTTGGGAGTCCTTGACATGAAATTGTTTGAGAAACACTGTAATGATTTAGATTTATTTTTTCGACGTCAGGCCTAAATGGGTTAACTGATGGTTTTACACAACTTTCTCCCCCCCGACAGAAGCCATAAACATCAGCACATCAACACCAACAACTGAAACATAGTTATAGTCCTATCACTGCTCTGACACATCTCATCTCATCTTTCTACTTTATGACAGATCTCATCTTTCTATAGTTTATCACATGCCTTTGACTCCATCCCCCACAATTGTGGGAACCACTTACGTTCAGACGAGAGAATCCCTTTATATTTCACACAGCCTTATTACGCGGCACACAATAGTATATAACTCGGCGGGCGGGCGAGAAAATGGGATCCGATTCATTCCTTATCCCATTCTGACCTGAGATCAGATTCATACGAGGTTTCCACTGGACACACACTGGTCTGATTAACTCATTCTGACCTGAGATCAGATTCTAAAAATGTCAGTCGTTCTTCGATTTTTCAAAAATAGCAGACCTACAAGCTCGTAGCGCGCCACTCGGTGGCGCGCTATGAGCTTGTAGATCTGCTATTTTTCAATAGCTAAAGCATAACATGATGCCAACACCGAAATGGGTTCCCGTTCAGAATGGGTTATAATACTCAAAAGAAGCACTTTGTGTCCTTTGAAAAGCAATCCCTTTTGCTTTTCAGAGAGGTGTAAAGCTAAATCATAAATCTACAGGCCGCGGAGCAGCACGACGAAGGGCAGAGTGATTTGTCAGAAGGTTTGGCATTCAGGAGGAGAGTAGGTTGTTTTTAACCCATTTTGACCTGAGATCAGATTCTAAAAAAAATTCTTCTGCATCCTGACAGTTTTCTGGAAAAAGCTATGTTTCTATGTCATTTAAAAAAATATATAGCAGATCTACAAGCTCATAGCGCGCCACCGAGTGGCGCGCTACGAGCTTGTAGGTCTGCTATTTTTCAATAGCTAAAGCATGACATAATGCTAACGCCAAAAGAGGTTCTCGTACAGAATGGGTTAAAATACTTCATGAAGTATTTCTTCTATACCCTGGAATGATGCAAGCTGGTGTCAAGGTCTTCTTGTCCAAGGGGTTCTCAACCTGTGGGTGCTGGACCAATTCTGATGGGTTGTGACACGAGAATATACTTTTGTTTCCTACATTTTGTTATAAAATGTTATTATATATTTTTTTGTCAAAGTATTCAATCAATCAATTAGGGGTGGGACAATTTTGCAATATATATTGTATATATTGTATCGTCCTAATATCATGATATTGATTAGTTAGTACTCATTTGCAAAGTTGCAGTCAGTGTTTTACTGTTTGGAGGAGGCAAGATTCATGTACTTATTGGCCAATGTGTGACGCAAAAAATATTTTAAGATTCTGGAATAAATACATAATTCCAGATTTCTATTTAGCCTATTATGGTTATATTTTTTTCCATTTCCAGTTGCATAATATCGTAATATATTGTTGATGAAATCTCTTGCAATATATTGCAGATCACAATACATAGAATATCGTGATATGTCATCATTATCGAGGGCCTAATATCGTCGCAGATATCGTAACGTGAGGTACCCATAATATCGTCCCACCCCTACCCTACAAGTTTTCTGAAAAACGTATTATGCTATAAAGCTCAAATCTGAAATGACACGGTTTTAACCCATTTAGGCCTGACGTCGACATTATTAAAGAAAAGTCTTCTAAATTCTGACAGTTTTCTGAAATACCTCATGTTACTGTATCAGTGCTCAGTGGTGCTCAATATTTCAGTGAAGGACTCCAAAGATTATATGTAATTGGCCCGCCGAGACCCCCATCTGAAAATATGTTATTCCAGGAACCCCTCAGAAGCAAAGATTTGAGTTGAAAACGTCGGCTTTGAAAGATATTAAAAAAATAGCAGACCTACAAGCTCATAGCGCGCCACTCGAGCTTGTTAGATCTGCTATTTTTCAATAGCTAAATGATAACGTAATGTTTAAAAACACCAAAAGGGGTTCCCGCCCAGAATGGGTTAATGGGTTAAAATGACGTTGCATTAATTACACACGCTCTTTCTTTGTGACCTCTTCAGCACCACGGACAGCGTCTCTAATACAGCTCTACTGCTGTGTGACCTCTTCAGCACCACGGACAGCTCTACTGCTGTGAGACCTCTTCAGCACCACGGACAGCGTCTCTAATACAGCTCTACTGCTATATGACCTCTTCAGCACCACGGACAGCGTCTCTAATACAGCTCTACTGCTATATGACCTCTTCAGCACCACGGACAGCGTCTCTGGTACAGCTCTACTGCTGTGAGACCTCTTCAGCACCACGGACAGCGTCTCTAATACAGCTCTACTGCTATATGACCTCTTCAGCACCACGGACAGCGTCTCTAATACAGCTCTACTGCTGTGTGACCTCTTCAGCACCACGGACAGCGTCTCTGATACAGCTCTACTGCTATGTGCCCTCTTCAGAGTACACACCTGGGGCTCCATTTTCGTCACCGCTTAACGCCTTATCCCTAAACTTATTTTCCTTTTTTTTTACTATTTTGAAAAAAAAAATTGAATAGTTCAAACTAGCCAATCTACATTGACACGTTGTGAGCTTTTAGACTGGCCATTTGAACTTTTCAAAAACGTTTTGCAAAATAGTAAAAAAAAAAAAAAAAAAAAAGGCAAAGAAATTTAGGGATAAGGGGGTTTAGCGGTGACGAAAATGGAGCCCCTTGTGTTTTTTAAGGGTTTATTTATATCGTATGTCTGGCAGGATGCAACTGCCCATAGTGTCTCTGGGGGTCAATAAAAGTGTTTCTTTGGACTCGTCTTGAATGCAGATCGCATTGCGTTTCAACCACCGATGCGGTTATTGATCCAGGAATCAATCAAGGTCACTCGGGTGCAGTTTAAGAGGTCTGCACGGAACCCGACACTTTTTGAGACGGCAGAGTGAAACGCGTCCTGAAATATCAAACGGATGTTAGCAGTGCAGTCCGTCCGTCCGGTCAGTCAGTGAATTTATACACGATTCGTTCATTCCAAGCACGTCTCATAACCCATTCTGACCTGAGATCAGATTCATACGAGGTTTCCACTCGACACACACTGGTCTGATTAACCCATTCTGACCTGAGATCAGATTCTAAAAATGTCAGTCGTTCTTCGATTTTTTTAAAATAGCAGACCTACAAGCTCGTAGCGCGCCACTCGGTGGCGCGCTATGAGCTTGTAGATCTGCTATTTTTCAATAGCTAAAGCATAACATGATGCCAACACCAAAATGTGTTCCCGTTCAGAATGGGTTAAATAAAGCTTCAAGTTAACACTATATAAATGGATACCCGACGAGAGACAGCGAACTCATTTCGCGACCTATACGACCCACGTCGCGACCTACGCGTTATAGGTCGCGACCTAAAGCTTTAGGTCGCGTATATATGTCGCGAGTCGATACGTAGGTCGTAGGTCGCAAAATGAGCTCGCTCCTCCTGTAAGGTAAGGTAAGGTAATTAGTATGTACCTGATTGTCTTAAATGTTGTCACCTAACTGGAAACGCATCGTCTGTTCATTAAATAGCCGGAGAGACGGCGAGACTCCTTACTGAACAAACATTTAGCAATGATCCATCCATCCATCCATCTTCAACCGCTTATCCGTAGTCGGGTCGCGGGGGCAACAGCTCCACCAGAGTGCTCCAGACTCCAGAGCAACATTTAGTGACTTCCTCCTATGGGGGATTGCGAGACGTTCCAAGGCCAGTGAGTCGATGAGTTTCCTCCAAATGCGCCTTGGTCTGCCCCCCGGGGTCTCCTCCCAGTGGGACGTGCGTCGAGGACCTCCCTATAGGGAGACGCCCGAGAGGCATCCTAACCAGATGCCCCGAAATTCTTTCGGTTATGACCCACACTTCATGGCCATAGGTGAGAGTAGGAACACTTCATGACCATATAGGTGAGAGTAGGAGCACTTCATGACCATAGGTGAGAGTAGGAACACTTCATGACCATAGGTGAGAGTATAGGAACACTTCATGACCATAGGTGAGAGTAGGAACACTTCATGACCATAGGTGAGAGTATAGGAACACTTCATGACCATAGGTGAGAGTAGGAACACTTCATGACCATATAGGTGAGAGTAGGAACACTTCATGACCATAGGTGAGAGTAGGAACACTTCATGACCATAGGTGAGAGTAGGAACACTTCATGACCATATAAGGTGAGAGTAGGAACACTTCATGACCATAGGTGAGAGTAGGAACACTTCATGACCATAGGTGAGAGTATAGGAACACTTCATGACCATATAGGTGAGAGTAGGAACACTTCATGACCATCGGTGAGAGTAGGAACACTTCATGACCATAGGTGAGAGTAGGAACACTTCATGACCATAGGTGAGAGTAGGAACACTTCATGACCATATATGTGAGAGTAGGAACACTTCATGACCATATAAGGTGAGAGTAGGAACGAAGACTGCTCGGTAAACGGAGAGCTTTGCCTTCTGGCTCAACTCTCTTTTCGGGCCGGTACAGCGACTGCAATACCACAATGATTATACTATCACAAATGATTGAGCAATGATTACTATCACAATATAGTGCTCTCTAACCTGCTCCGAGGTTTGGTTTTAACCTACAAATATCACTTATACTCCAACCTTTTGGGGCTGCAGGATCTCTCTAAAGACCGGTTTGATTGTTATTATTTTGCTCCAGTATAAATTAAAGTCGATCGATCCATTCCCCCGCCGCCAGGCCCCCGGCATCATCTTCCCTCTGAGAAAATTGTAATGGAGCAGGTGTTTATAGAAAGAGGTTTCCAAATTAACCCATTCTGACCTGAGATCAGATTCATACGAGGTTTCCACTGGACACACACTGGTCTGATTAACCCATTCTGACCTGAGATCAGATTCTAAAAATGGCAGCCGTTCTTCGATTTTTCAAAAATAGCAGACCTACAAGCTCGTAGCGTGCCACTCGGTGGCGCGCTATGAGCTTGTAGATCTGCTATTTTTCAATAGCTAAAGCATAACATGATGCTAATACCAAAATGGGTTCCCGTTCAGAATGGGTTAAACACAGACACACATGACCGAGCAGGGTCCTGGCGGGTTGGACGGGATATGAAAGCAACCTTAGTGGGGAGACTGTGAAATATTAATAATGCAGTGCTTTAGGGGGCTGTGGGCCACATAGTGGTTTAACCCGTTTTGGCCGGGAACCCCTTTTGGGTGTTTTAAACATTGTTATAATTTAGCTATTGGAAAATGGCAGACCTACGAGCTCATAGCGCGCCACCGAGTGGCGCGCTATGAGCTAGTATTTTTGACTCAAATCTTTAAATCTTTTTAACTCAAATCTTTGCTTCTGAGGGGTTCCTCCTGGAACCACATATTTTCAGATGGGGGTCGGCGGGCCATTTACATATAATTTTTAGGGGTCCTTGACATGAAATATTGAGCACCAACTGATACAGAAACATGAGGTTTTTCAGAAAACCGTCAGAAAGAGTATTTTTTTATTTCGTCGTCAGGCCTAAACGGTTTAATGAGACAAAGCAGACCCCCACACAGTGTCTCTGTCCATTCGTCTAAACAGAGTCATTTAGTCCATTTGGTTTATATATTATGATTATTACACATTCAAGCCTGCATGCCAGTAATCTGAAGGAAGTGAATTCCCCCCTCATGAATTCTAAACGAGATAATAATCATTATGAGGAGAGACACATTCCATCAGGGATATTAGTTATGGAATCCGTGATGTGATGTTTTTGCTGCCAGGAGCCTTTTTACAAGCCTTTAACCCATTCTGACCTGAGATCAGATTCATACGAGGTTTCCACTGTGGACACACACTGGGTCTGATTAACCCATTCTGACCTGAGATCAGATTCTAAAAAATGTCAGTCGTTCTTCGATTTTTCCAAAAATAGCAGACCTACAAGCTCGTAGCGCGCCACTCGGTGGCGCGCTATGAGCTTGTAGATCTGCTGTTTTTCAATAGCTAAAGCATAACATGATGCTAACACCAAAATGGGTTCCCGTTCAGAATGGGTTAAGGAACTTTGATTCCGTGGGCGGATTCTGCCGATGCGTTTCGATGGGAATTGTTGCCATTTGCGGATTCATACAAAAAAAAAGAAAAGGAAAAAAATAACAAAAACTAAAAAAACCCTGCTGTGTTCCCATTTGAAAAGCATTGGTGGCATTGGAGTCTATACTCTCCTATAAGCAGAATTAAAGTTTGAAATCTACAAGCTCATAACACACTTGTAGAGCTTGTAGATCTGCTATTTTCAAAGCATTTGCATACATTTCGAAAATTGCGAAATATAGGACATTCTGCACAGCATATGCCAATACTTTTGTAACAGACTATTGATAAAAACTGTATAACAGACTATTGATATACTGTAAAATAGGGTATAAGTCAAGCAATGTGAGTACTTCTTCCATGCATCAATAGTTACAGGTCATCATGTTAATAATGCTACCCGAGCAGTACTGTCCCAGCCTCCTATAAATCCTCCCTTTGAGACACATCACTTATCCCTTAAACTCTTTCTACTTTATGTTCTGACGTCCCTCCAGCTACTGTATAATATCTCCCTCACTCTGTGGTGGTGGGTAAAACGATACCAACATTATGCCCCACTGGCATTTCAGAGAGGTGTTATTGATATTTGAGGAGAAACTGAGCCATGTGGTCATTATCATGATATGATATCCACTCACTGTATAGAGGTTTTTGTCCATGAGGCGGAGACTCATATTCTGTGTAGTCACGCATGCACGGCACGCACACACGCACGCACGCATGCACGCACGCACGCACGCGCGCACGCGCGCACGTGTTCTCATGGCTGACGTGACGTGTGACAATGATACTGCATGTTGTTTATAACACTATGTTCTCGGTCGACTCACCATAGGATGGATATACGGTTTGTTTTTTTCTGCAGTTTGTGTTCATATATAAACTCATCGTATAACTTTTCTCACCGCGTGTCTCCGTGTTTCTGGCTGTCGGACTATATTTCTGCTGCATATACAGTATGACCATATAATGCTTATTATTATTATTATCAGAGAGGATGCCAAGACCGGTATAGTGAGAGAGCATTCGGCTTGAGGGACACGCTTGTGTCAAAAACTAAACAAAAACAAAAACATCATTTTAGAGTGCTGCGAGCTCGTAAATCTGGTATTTCAAAAATCTTCAAAGTGTGAGAACTATACTTATTCAGAAGGCATTTGTTGAATCAGCCTCAGGCCTCATTTTGATCGATGCTAGAAACCAATACAACCTCCTCTACCCTGACATAACCTTCCCTCTATACCCTGAGTTAAAACAACATGCACAGATAAAGGTCACTCCAGAGTAGTGACAGCAGTGTTGAAGGTCAAAGTCTCAATGTAACATGTAGCTTTGAGCATGCGATGTCAGCTTCAAGCCCTATACAATACGGTTTACACATGACGAGAATAGTGGATTTGATATCTAAAAGATATCTCTCTTCCATTGTCAGGTCCTCCATCATACTGTAACAAGCATTATACTGTGAAGCCGCCAAGCCTGTGCAATGATGACTCATGTTCTCCAACATTGTTAAATGAAAACCACAGAGAGGTGTTCATTCTCGAGGTCAACTGTATACCTTTGACTATACAGCCTGGAGGAATAAGCCTTTCAAACCAAAGTGCTGAAACAACAACAGATAGAGTGGGCCATCTCACAGCTATAGGGGTCTGCCTATACGCCCCCAGCCATTGTATAAAACACCCGGTATAACCTGAGACCTCTCGTGGCTTATTTCTTTTCTAAAACGGTTACAAACATAATAGCAATATTAACCTAATAAAACTATTGAATTCACAACGCTTTTACGCCACCAGAGCGAGCCACATCACTTCCTTGTTTCGCTGCAAGTATATGGCTATGCGACGGGAGAATAGCGCTTGATGTCTTTACGGGGGCTGCCTGGAGGAGCCACACATTCACAGTCATATGAGCCGGGCGGTGCTTTATACACGCCCGCACGACATGGGTTCGCAAGGCAATTAAGCGCTATCCCCTTCCCCAGTACAGCTATACAGAGATGCGGAATCAGCTGGGAATGATATAAAGTGATTGAAGGTGTGGGTTATCGGTTTAAATTTACACCGGTCACGTGACGGTATAACCAGCCAATCAGAATGAAGTATTGGGACTTACTTTTAGAAGTAAACTTTTAGTTTTTTTATCTTTGACAGCTTGTGCAACATGTGCACAAGTTGGTTGTGAGGGTCCTACAAATGGCACGGCCTCTCCAAAAGGAGAAAGAAAGGTACCATGTTTACCCAGGGTAACTGGACTAAGCTCAAGAACTTGTTTACAACCATGGGCCCTGCCAATAGAACATTTCATGGTATAGGGGTTTAATGCCTTGTCCAAAAGGGCACATCAACGGTGGTAATTTTAACGTGCCGGTCCGGGGATACGAACTATAGCGACCTTCACGATATCAAGACCGCTCCGCAAACCGTTCGGCCACCGCTTCCCTTAACAAGGTATACTGCTCAGTATCAGCTATCATTGGAAGCCTCTCAATTTGGAGGATGTGTCGTTTCCTCTAGGTCCATGATTTATGTAAGTGTGCCAACTATACTGTATACTGTATGTAACAAAATAACAATGTTTGCCTTCGATACACTTTGTAACTGCAGGCTGTTCTCCCGCTGGCAGTGTTTATGTCCTTTATACAAGGTAATCCTGTACTTCTGACAATGCAGACATAAATAAACATTTCCTGTGTGTGTGTGTGTGTGTGTGTGTGTGTGTGTGTGTGTGTGTGTGTGTGTGTGTGTGTGTGTGTGTGTGTGTGTGTGTGTGTGTGTGTGCGTGTGCGTGTGTGTGTGTGTAAATGTTTTGTCTTACTGTATCATGTGAGGGAGAATGTGTCCTCATTGCACCTCTGACTGGCGCGCACACACACACACACACACACACACACACACACACACACAGGTTCAAAAGGAGTTGTCTTACCTAGAAAAAGAACAGAGAAAATGAAAAGTGTTAACACATTGACTTGATTGATTGATTGAAATATTTATTAACAGTTTGCAGAATTACAGTACATTTCAAGCACAAACTCAATACAAAGACTGTTAACTGTGAGTGGACGACCCAATCAAGCATTAAACACTTGTTTACAAGAGGGTCCACCATGTTCAATTCATCAAAACATTTAGAGACGTACAAATAGACACTTCTATATATATAGTCAAAGAACAGAACAGGATTTCATCATAAAGGAGGTAAAAAGGGAAAAGAAACATATCCAGTGAGGGGGAAAAGGGGTGGGGGGGGATTCAGATTTTTACGCGGGCCAGTTTCGAATTGCAGCCGTCCGTATAGGTGCCCTTTGAGAGCGGTTTTGAAGGAGTCAAGGGATTTGCATGTCTTAAAGACTGTCGGTAGGGCGTTCCACATTTTGGTTGGCATAGGAGCGAAAATAAGTTAGTCCCTTGTTTGTGCCGAATCTGGGCTGTACATGGTTCGTTGCACTCCCTCTGGTGTTGTGGGTGTGTGGACTTTGTTAACATTAAGGAAGTATCTAGACAGGTACATACATGCGGGTATCTTGGTGGTGTATCAGATCATGACATTCCCAACTCGGGACTGTGGAATATTTTTGGACACTATTACTAATGGATCACACTATTTTAACTCATTGACCACCATCCAGTGTTGGGAAAGTTCAATTTCTACATGAATAAAGTTAATGGTTCCAAAAAAATAAACTAGTTTAGATATTACTATACATTTCAGATATGTTTTTATTATATTTTTCTTCTTTTTAAGTGGTGCAACCACTTCTACATCCAGCTTTGTCCGTGTACCTGTGTATGTACGTGAATGAGCATGAGTGGTGTGCGCATGCGTGAAATTGGAACGAGAGAAGTATGTGACATTGCTGCCACCTGCTGGACGCAAATCAACTGCCTGTATAATGGGAGGTGGACGGCAGCAAGCATGCGCGATCCATAATAAAGCTAATCTAACGGAGCAGAGAGAGAGAGAGAGAGAGAGAGAGAGAGAGAGAGGGGAGTTGCACCACTTGGTTCACACAGGTGTGATTTTTTTTAAACGTATTGCTACAGCCCATATCCATATATAGAAGCACAGACTTTATTCCTATTGGGAATAAAAGTCCCAAACCCCTAATGGCTTATTGGCAAGCAGGGCTTCCAGCGTGCGACCTATTAAGTCGCATATTATGCTACTTCATTTCTTTAAGGTGCAGCGAGTTCAAATTTAACGAGGTTGCACCGGCGCTACTCATTGCTTTTCACTCCCCCGCCTCAACCGTGAGGCACACGGGGCGACGGGCGTTAACCCATTCTGACCTGAGATCAGATTCATACGAGGTTTCAACTGGACACACACACTGGTCTGATTAACCCATTCTGACCTGAGATCAGATTCTAAAAAATGTCAGTCGTTCTTTGATTTTTCAAAAATAGAAGACCTACAAGCTCGTAGCGCGCCACTCGGTGGCGCGCTATGAGCTTGTAGATCTGCTATTTTTCAATAGCTAAAGCATAACATAATGCTAACACCAAAATGGGTTCCCGTTCAGAATGGGTTAAAGTGCGATAATAAAATATGACTTTCTTCTGGCTCATTCCGCCGAGTCTCGCCTCGGCCTCTCTCTCTCTCGCTCCCGCTCTCTGCCCGCCTTAGTCTCTCTCTCTCTCTCAGTCCCTCTCTCTCTCTCTGCCTGCCTTATAGTGCCCATCTTTCTGATTCTGTGTGCTCACTGATCAACCCCCGGGAAAAAAACCAAAACAAAGATTTCAGCAACTCAGGCAGCCGTGCACTTAAAGTTTCCCCCCGGAGTGCACACTGACACTCAGCACACATTTTCACAACTAGATGATGACGATACTCGCGCTGAGTCCACAGAGACAGCAGACAACAGAACATTGTCCCCAAACACTGAGGTAAACTTGTTGTTTGATTCAACAACATAGAGTGCCACCGGAAAATAGCTTCCAATACCTTGTTATTTTGCGTTGAGTATAGCACTGTGTGCAGGCTATACATACATAATGAATTGCATTTTTTGCGCCTTTCCAAGTGCTCAAAGCGCTTTAACATTCATTCATTCATACAGGGAGTTGAAGCGGCGAACAGTCGACGCCAGCGTCCTCACTTCCCACATCCTCACACCGACGGTGGCGAGCTCACACCGACCGACTCATTGGAGGCGATGTGGGGTTCAGTGTCTTGCCCGATGGCACTTCGACATGTGGACAGGAGGAGGAGCCGGGATTCGAACCGCCGACCCCCAGGGATCATTGGACGACCTGCTCTACCTCCTGAACCACTGCGCAGTCGCCCAATACACGATTGCCTCGGCCAACAAAATGCATCTCCCACGTGAAACCTGGTATATATTCGTTGCGTCCGCCACACGTTGTGAGCTTGTAGATCAGCTATTTTCAGCACGTGGAAATAATGCAGACTGAGACGTTCAGAAACTTTCCCCTTCACAATAAAAGCACACACGTTGCTTTCACGTGTTGGGGCTTCATTCCATATAAAGACAGAAGCAAAGTGGGCAAGGATTACGAATTATCTCTCTCTCTAGCAGGCAACAGTGCAGCACTATCCCTCTCTCTGCTTCTGGCACAACAGCGCCCCTACTGGTACTCACAGTCATATACTGGTGCTCATTAACGTCACACAGACACATACACTGTATAGGTGAACACAGACATTGCTGTTCCTTGGAGTGGTTGCACCACTCAAAAAAAACAACGGCAGTCAAATGGGGATTAATACGATCAATAAATAATACAAGTGTTAACTTTGACACTGTAGGCTGTAGGATGTATTACTGTATCTTCAGTTACCTTCACCCTGCTGCCATGTATAACAGCCCGTTTCCATGTGTTATTTGTCCCCTAACATTTAACAGAAACAGCAGGGTTAAAGTTTGGAATCACAACCTCTATTATTTGAGTTTCAAGAACAGGTTATTTGGAAAATGTTTTTGCCTCCTGTTTCTTTTTACACAGTTTGTTTCCTGGTTCTGGTTCAAGGCCATAATGAAGAAAGTCGAGCAGGGAGAGGGCTCCAGGGACACACACACACGCATGCACACGCACGCACACGCACACACAGGGGCAGCGGTGGCCAAACGGTTTGCGGAGCGGTCTTGATATCGGAAAGGTCGCTATAGTTCGTATCCCCGGACCGGCACGTTATAATATTACCACCGCTGAAGTGCCCTTTATGGACAAGGCATTGAACCTCTACCATGAAATGTTCTATATGAGCAGGGCCTGGCTGTAAACAAGTTCTTGAGCTTAGTCCAGTTACCCTGGGTAAACATAGTACCTTTCCTTTCCTTAGTCCAGTTACACTGGGTAAACATAGTACCTTTCCTTTCCTTAGTCCAGTTACCCTGGGTAAACATAGTACCTTTCCTTTCCTTAGTCCAGTTACCCTGGGTAAACATAGTACCTTTCCTTTCCTTAGTCCAGTTACCCTGGGTAAACATGGTACCTTTCCTTTCCTTAGTCCAGTTACCCTGGGTAAACATGGTACCTTTCCTTTCCTTAGTCCAGTTACCCTGCAGGGTAAACATAGTACCTTTCCTTTCCTTAGTTCAGTTACCCTGGGTAAACATGGTATCTTTCCTTTCCTTAGTCCAGTTACCCTGGGTAAACATGGTACCTTTCCTTTCCTTAGTCCAGTTACCCTGGGTAAACACTAAACATGGTACCTTTCCTTTCCTTAGTCCAGTTACCCTGGGTAAACATGGTACCTTTCCTTTCCTTAGTCCAGTTACCCTGGGTAAACATGGTACCTTTCCTTTCCTTAGTCCAGTTACCCTGGGTAAACATGGTACCTTTCCTTTCCTTAGTCCAGTTACCCTGGGTAAACATGGTACCTTTCCTTTCCTTAGTCCAGTTACCCTGGGTAAACATGGTACCTTTCCTTTCCTTAGTCCAGTTACCCTGGGTAAACATGGTACCTTTCCTTTCCTTAGTCCAGTTACCCTGGGTAAACATGGTACCTTTCCTTTCCTTAGTCCAGTTACCCTGGGTAAACATGGTACCTTTCCTTTCCTTAGTCCAGTTACCCTGGGTAAACATGGTACCTTTCCTTTCCTTAGTCCAGTTACCCTGGGTAAACATGGTACCTTTCCTTTCCTTAGTCCAGTTACCCTGGGTAAACATGGTACCTTTCCTTTCCTTAGTCCAGTTACCCTGGGTAAACATGGTACCTTTCCTTTCCTTAGTCCAGTTACCCTGGGTAAACATAGTACCTTTCCTTTCCTTAGTCCAGTTACCCTGGGTAAACATGGTACCTTTCCTTTCCTTAGTCCAGTTACCCTGGGTAAACATGGTACCTTTCCTTTCCTTAGTCCAGTTACCTTGGGTAAACATGGTACCTTTCCTTTCCTTAGTCCTATACCCTGGGTAAACATGGTACCTTTCCTTTCCTTAGTCCAGTTACCTTGGGTAAACATGGTACCTTTCCTTTCCTTAGTCCAGTTACCCTGGGTAAACATGGTACCTTTCCTTTCCTTAGTCCAGTTACCTTGGGTAAACATGGTACCTTTCCTTTCCTTAGTCCAGTTACCCTGGGTAAACATGGTACCTTTCCTTTCCTTAGTCCAGTTACCCTGGGTAAACATGGTACCTTTCCTTTCCTTAGTCCAGTTACCTTGGGTAAACATGGTACCTTTGCTTTGCTTTGCTTACTTACAGTAAAGCAACATCCTGCTATACTGTACCTCCTGCATTTTGTACTGTAATTCTGGATGGGTGGATGTTTATGAAACAAACACTTTTGCAGATAGAAAGAGAATAATTCAAGGTAGTTTGCTTATACTAGCTAGCGCCTAATAAAAAAGGTAAATAAAATGTCCGAGCTGCTCCTCCTTCTGGCAGGTCAACAAGTCAAGGTTTCCGTACAGCTGCAATGTTGGTGAGTTTGACGTTGTTCAACCCATTCTGACCTGAGATCAGATTCATACGAGGTTTCCCACTGGACACACACTGGTCTGATGAACCCATTCTGACCTGAGATCAGATTCGAAAAATGTCAGTCGTTGTTCGATTTTTCAAAAGATAGCAGACCTACAAGCTCGTAGCGCGCCACTCGGTGGCGCGCTATGAGCTTGTAGATCTGCTATTTTTCAATAGCTAAAGCATAACATAGTGCTAACACCGAAATGGGTTCCCGTTCAGAATGGGTTAATACAATCAGATAGGACTTTTCTGTTCGGATGTATGGGCTGTAAAATTGCGGCTATATAGTTGCCACCTTGACATTAACTTAATGTTATAGTATATGGGATCCCTTTGGCCAAGCATAGTCAGAGAATTAAGGGCTGCCGAGGAGAGTAAAATCCAATGTCAATCTGACCAGTACTGTACAATTATTGTAAATAGAGTTTTTGTTGTGCTTCATTTCTTTAATCACAATTATCCTGGTCTGTAAAAAAAGGTTTCGTTGCATTGAGGATTCTGTCTAGCGATTGTTCTGTATTTATTTATTTTTAATTATTATTTTTATTTCAAACTTATGTGCCTTTCGGGGCAAATGCTAGAGTGTGACATTAAATGAGTTGGCAGTGGTGCGGGATTTGAACCCACGCCTCCAGAGAGAACTGTAGTCTGTTGTATATGGCTCATAAAACAGCACACACTGTTGTGTGTGATTTTAGCCTCGAGTATACAGCCAGCCCTCAATATGCCTCTTATCCCATGCAGTGACATTAGCAGGGCTGTGATAATGCCAGGCCTCAATCTGCCTCTTATCCAATGAAGTGACATTAGCATGGGGCTGTGATAATGCCAGGCCTCAATCTGCCTCTTATCCAATGCAGTGACATTAGCATGGGCTGTGATAATGTGAGGCCAAGATGCTTGCCGAGCTGTATATTTGAAGAGTATTATCAGGATGGAATAAAACGTTTTGTTGGAAGGTCATATCTTTGATTTCTTCCAATACAAGCAATCTGTTGTTGTTGTTGTTGTGGCTGCATCTGCACTCCTAATTGTCCAAGTCAAATGTTGTTCACTTAATTAAACAGTTTCCATTTGTAGACGTTCCACCCTCAGCTGATGAGTCAGATTCCACCAGGCAAAAACACAAGAGTGAGAGTCAAATGGAATTATAAATGTCTCCATCTCTCCTGTCTTACATTACATGTATAAAGTGGTCCCTTTAACATGGTGAGGCCTGGAAAAAGTCCTGACAGTTTTCTGAAATATCTATGTTTCTAGGCCTATATCTCACTCAATATTTCATGTCAAGGACCCCAAAAATTATCTGTAATTGGCCTCCGAGACCCCCATCTGAAAATATGTTGTTCCGCAGGGACCCTCCAAGAAGCAAAGATTTGAGTTAAAAACATTCGTTCTGAAAAAAATATATTCCAAATTCGAGGCACATTTTCACGATTTTCCAAAAATAGCAGACCTACAAGCTCGTAGCGCGCCACTCGGTGGCGCGCTATGAGCTTGTAGGTCTGCTATTTCTCAATAGCTAAATTATAACATAATGTTTAAAACACCAAAAGGGGTTCCCGCGCAAAATGGGTTAAACACAGTGAGGCAGTTGCCGTCAGGAAAAGGATAGCTAGTTACCTCTTCTAATGAATGTTATTATATGACTGGTGGTAATAACACAATTAAGACAATTAAGATGCAACTCGTTTACAAGGTGGGTTTATATGAAGTAAACGACTCCCTATAAACGAAGCCAGCAGCATGAAGGATATAATTAACGACATACTAAGATGAAGATGTCTGCTAATAATGTAATCTCTCATGACTCTCAAGAGCTCTGCAGCCTAACGGGGCAACTCCCGCCCACAACGCGTATCGTTTGTAGTTAGTATAGGAATGAAAACAAAGATGCGCCACCGGAAGACAATATTGACGACATGCCACCAATTACCATTTACTGTTTTATTATTGCTTATGAAAACATGTGCACTGGTTTGTGTTTAACCCATTTTGGGGGACGGGAACCCCCTTTGGTGTTTTAAGCATTACGTTATGCTTTAGCTATTGGAAAAGTAGCAGATCTACAAGCTCATACGTATGTGCGCCACTCGGTGGTGCGCTATGAGCTTGTAGGTCATGCTATTTTTGAAAAACCTGTGAAAATGTGGCACAAATCTTTGAATAATATATTTCAGAGCGAACATTTTTAATTAAAATATTGGCTTCTGGGGGGGTCCCTGGAACTACATATTTTGAGATGGGGATCCGTGGCCCAATAGAGATAATTCTGGGGATCCTTGATATGAAAAATGTTGAGCACCGACCACTGACATAGAAACATGGGTTTTACGGGAAATAAATTAGGATTTAGAAGCCTTTTTTAATCGACCTCAGTCCAAAATGGGTTAAAATGCATAATATAACCAATGCAATGCGTTAATGTATTCACAATGACCGGCGATTCAAAACAACAAAAGCATGACACAGACAGCTGCAGATACAGGGAAGCAGTTTAGGACTTATAGCAGCATGGAGGAGGAGAAGCCACGGTAAGGGTTTCATTCTCTTAGGAAAGAATCAGAGAGAGACGAGGAGGGATAAGGATTTGTTTCTGAAGCTAATTCATATCAATGACCATTTACAGTACATTATATATGCTACATGCGTAATGCTGTTGTGACTCATTCTGTTCGCTGGGTGGAAATAGTATGAACAACAAGACACAACGCCGTTCTGTTCAGGTGAGTACAGAGTAGTACATTATGCCTTCTCTGAAGGCCCACGCCGCCACGCATACTCCACTTTTAGGTGATCTCACCAGGGTGACAAAGCATGACGTCACTGAAGTCATGGCGACTAAAGCGACTCATCGCTTGCTTCCAACACATCTCTCTGTTCTTTACTAAGTGTTATGTGAACCATGACTAAAACCCATTTAGGCCAGACGCCAAAAAAAAAAAAAAACGTTTGCTCTGAAAGGCCCCAATAATTTTAAAATGGTTATATCTCCTCCAATTATTGTTACTTACTGTAATCTGTAAAATCGAGTTGAGGCCCTTTTTGCTGGCCCCTGTCACATATATTCAAAGATTGGTGCCGCATTTTTACGATAAAAAAAAAAATAGCAGACCTATACAAGATATAGATCTGTAGAGCCGGCTCTGTAGAGCCGCACTATGAGCTTGTAGATCTGTTGTATAGAGCCGCTTTCATATATGGAGTATACGGTTGTCTATACGAACATGTACGCAGTTGGCACCCTATAGCCTAGGGGTCCAAATATGTTCGTATAGATGGCAGAAAAAACGAATCTAGGACAGTGTTTCTCAAAGTGGTGTCCATGCAGGGACCGACCATCCAAACATTACAGGTGTGTAACTCTGAGAGTGTATACAAATGGAACCAAATGGACCCTTATATACAGCTCTGTAACTCTTCCCATGGTATTGTATATCCTAGCTGGATCTATATCAGACAGAGCAGTTTCTCCCGTGTGTGTCTTCAACGCCCCCCGACTTCCACGATATTGTTTTCTTCACTTTCCCAGTTATTTTTTTTTTTCTACACTTCTCTTTTCTCTGCTTTCCCTTATATCTCATATTATGAACTTGTCATGCTACAGATATGCATCTCATCCACAGCCCCCACTGTTTGCTATACCACCACCGGCATTGATTTGAATTACATTTTTGACATTTTGATTTACATGATCAAACATTAGCATTTTGGTTCCACAAGGAACAGCGGCAGTGCATTCATGGAAGGAGCGCCGACAAAGCAGCAGAATAATGGAATTCACTATTGACACATTCAGCTCGCATTCAAATTCTATAAGGAGTGGTGAACGAGAAAGACAGAAAACCAACAAATCATTACTTCTCTTCTGCCCTAAAGCATCTGGCATGCAGAAAACACCAGGACCCTTGTTAAACTAGACTAGACCCGTACGTGCCCGTCGAGGGCTACTGGCCTACTTGAGAACGATGCAACTTGCGGGAACCTAATAATACCCGTTATTGTCAACTTGTCATAGCACCCGTTTTAACTGTCTGTCTGTGTCCCACATGGAGATCTCTGTATATGTACTGGTTAAGTCATTTGTCAGGTGTGGGGGTTTGCCATGGCAATCAATTGGCTGAGGCAGAGGCTGGAAATTGCACAGGTGAGGGGATTTAGGCTGATTAGGCCCACTGGCAGAGCCATGAGCAGAGTCTTTTTGTGGTGGTTCTGGAGAACCGTGGGTCCGACCGACTCGATACCGGGCACTGCACTCCCTGCGGGGGTGTGGAACGTGTGTGTCGAATATGAAGTCGGTGGGGCAAACGGTTCTCGAGTTACGTGCATTACAACCGTACACAGACAAGCAGACATAAACGTACGCAGAGATGTGGCGCATTTATAGTAGTTATGTGTGGCGGCCTGTGCCACTGTGAGTTACCACTAGATGGCGGTCAATGAGTTACGTTATACTTTTCAGCCTTAACCCAGATCCTGACCGTTGGACAATTATCTTCATTCAGGAACCTATAAAGTTAGTCATAACACCAGAGGCACTCCACCAAGCGGTGGCTATGTCGTATAATTTCTATAAATGAACCAAGTACTATTATTATTAAGCAAAGTATAAGTAAAATGTCTTGTCTCCTACTCCTCAGAGAATAGTCATTTACACTTCACACCTGAATCCAAGGCCATTGTTTTAAACTCTTTGAAGCTCTGTTCCCTGCGGTGGAGAGCTGGAATGTTCCATTTTTGTTGGTAACCAGTGAGTCCCTGACTTACACTCAGTAAACTGGTCACAGTTTAAACTTAGAGAATGATATATAGATAGTTATAGAAGTATACGCTTTAGCTATTAATAGGGAGTGCAATTTGTACTGATTTGAAAATGTACTAAAACCTGGCTGGCAGAGAGGAGGTATAAGGCAGAGCTATAGGTGGTAAAAGACCTGAAGGAAGCATGCAGGATGAGCAGTTCCAGGATGCTGCATTGGTTCGGCTGTCGAGGCCATAACTGAGATGCCGTGGGCTAGTTGAGCAAATATCTGCGAGGGGGAAGTCACAAGGTCTGAAGCATTATAACTATCACTCTGCCAGTCTGCCCACATGACCACAGTTGACAGCACAGCATAGTTTTAGTCCTTGTCAATAGCCAACATTCATTGGAGAAATGGCATGGCACCGCAGTGTGCAATGTTCACTATGCTGTCCATGTACAGCATTTGTCTATAAGTATGAGTTTATAACGAGTCATGCACCTCTATATGTGTAGCTGTGTGTTCATCTTTTAGTCATGGTGGCTTAGCAAAATCACCGTCATTTTTTTCCATTAGGCTTCTTTAAGAGCTATGCTGATGGATTCAGGGGAAACCCCTTTCTGGTATACAGTTTGTGTATTTATCTCCTGCCTCCTCCCCTCCCCCATTTTTTTTTTTTTTTTTTTTCTTTTTTGTAAAAACAACACATGGGAACGATGCACAAAAACAAATTTCACCCACAATTTTACTTAATTGTATAAAACTGTGATATGACAATGAAGTTCATTCTGATTCTAGCCTATAGGAGCCAAAGCTAAAAAAATATTTTTTTATTTTTTTTATTCAAAACAGGCCGATTCACTTTTTGGCCTATCATAACCTTTGAACCTTTTGGACGGTCACACTGTACCATCCAAAATCAGTTTCCCCTTTTCCCTGGACCAAAAACAAAGTGTGCGCGCCGATTTGTGAATACGTTTTGGATAATATCTGTATGAGTAGTAGCAAACTAGCAAAATATGTGTTTTGAAGGAAATCTTTAAATCAGAAATGGGCGTGGCCTTATGAGAAGTTGCGTTATGATCCAAAGAATCAAGGGGAAAATATATTTGATGCTACAGTCGCTTTATCATTAATGTTAATAAATGGTATATGCCCCTGGACAATTTGTTTTCTATAAAGTTGCATGTTAAACTGTGTGAAATTCTTGGCGTCACACGACTCCTCCGAACACGAGAGGATTTTCCGACAGTTTCCTATAGCAGGTCAATAATTAATAACAGCTAATGAATGGCAAACACATTTGCAAGGCTGTTCACATATAGAATGTTCTATGTGTACTATGTGCCTTTTTTTACTGTGTTTTTGTGTTTCATGTTATACCTGCCTGTGTTATGCCTTGCTGTAAACCAAATCGACCCCACGGGGACAAACAAATAAATGAACCTGAACCCTGAGATCTTATTAACGTTATATAGGCTGAATAAATTAACAGAGGCATCACAGTCAAGCCAACCCAAGCTGCTGAATTAAATGAAACTTGGCAACACTGTAATTAACTAATTGATCTCAGAATGTTTCCCAAGGACTGTTCAGTCATGAGTCCCTGAAAGGCTCCAGAACACAGAGCTCCATAATTAAGCATGCAGTCAATGCTGCAATCAACAGAGTGACAACACATGCTCAAGCTATTATTCATGCGAAGCGTTATTACGATGACAAAGTGCCAAGGATTTCAGGACAACACGTATACGCACCACGAACCAAAGTATAATTCAAAGGCATTCAGATGATAATGATATGAATAGTGCAGTCAGTCAACCGTGTCTAGGACGATAAACCATGAACCATTCCACTCAGCAGTGACACATAGCTGTAATTATTATTATTTATTTATTCTTTCATATAACTGTAGGATATAGGCATGTATAATTAAGCTTTCAGACAGTGTTGTTTTCAAAAAGTGTTCGTCAACTACCTTTTTTCACTGACGAGAACTGAATGAAAACTAAGCTATGGTGACTAAAACTAAGACTAAATATACTGACAATTTCGTCAACAAATAAAAACTAGACTAAAATGTTAGGAAGGGACTTAGTGGACAAGAGATCCAGTATAAGTCATTTTACACTTGGTTGCATGCTGAAAATAGCCGATCTACAAGCTCACAATGCGTCGTGCTGCGACGCATTGTGAGCTTGTAGATCGGCAAATTTCAGCAAGCGTAAAATCAGTCATTACGACGGCATCAAGACCCGCCAAAATACATTTTAGTCGACTAAAACTAAAACATTCCAGGTGACTAAAATGTGACTAAAACTAAATGAGAACTATTCAAGAGACTATGACTAAAACGAAAATCTAAATTTGCTGCCAAAAAAAACACAGCTTCAGCCTAATCCTTTTGATCAACTCCGTTATGTTATTGTAACCTTTGTGTTGTCAAATACGTTGTATTGTTACTGTGAATAATGATCAAATAAACTAAATAATGTCACTTCTCCAGTAAAGCTGAATTCTATAAAGGTCATAATTATGCTAGACGTATCCTGGGTATTAAAGCACCAAGGGGAACTGTCCATCATTTCGCTCCTATGCCACCAAAATGTGGAACGCCCTACCAACAGTCATTAAGACATGCAAATCCCTAGACTCCTTCAAAACCGCTCTCAAAGGGCACCTATACGGACGGCTGCAAAATTGAAACTGGCCCCCGTAAAATATGAATCCCCCCCCCCCTCACTGTATAAGTTTCTTTTCACTTTTTACCTCCTTTATGATGAAATCCTGTTCTGTTCTTTGACTATATATAGAAGTGTCTATTTGTACGTCTCTAAATGTTTTGATGAATTGAACATGGTGGACCCTCTTGTGAACAAGTGTAATGCTTAATTGGGTCGTCGACTCCACTCACAGTTAACAGTCTTTGTATTGAGTATATGTGCTTGAGATGTACTGTAATTCTGCAAACTGGTAATACATATTTCTATCAATCAATTCATGTCTGTCAGTTCATGAAGTCTCCATTGACTCTCCTACCGGAAACACGAAAAAAAATCAATGAATTCAAGGCTTCATGTGGTGTGTGTACACTGTACAGTGTACAGTAATTGATAGAAAATAAGTCTGTATCGGGGGGTGAACTATATGAAGCCAACACCACTCAACAACTCAACACCAGTGTATCGTATCCAGGGATTACGTTTTGGGCCAGGCAAGATGCTGTGTTAATTATCGTCTCCCCGCGCACACACATCGCATAGCACTAAAGGTTTTCAAAGAGATATACCTGCCAGACGAGTATAGCCATAGGATACAAAGGCTGAAAGGCAGGCATTTACATTCTAATGTGTGATTGAGGGTCGTGCCCTATACCGCAACGGCCAATCAGCTGTCCACTAATAGTCCTATCAGGTCTTGTTTTTATCCTCTTTTTTCTCATTGTATGGATTTTGGCTATCAGGCCGACTCGGTTCCTCGTTTTAAATCACTCCTGAAGACCCATTTTCATAAAGCTGCTATTTTTTTAATCCTTTATTGTGAATGTTACGTATTTTCCTATGTTATTTTCCCTTCCGTTATCCAATGTTTTGCTATTATTGTGTTCGTTATTGTGTTCTCGTTTGTTGTTTTCCTATGTTATTTTTCCCTTCTGTTATCCAATGTTTTGCTATTATTGTGTTCGTTATTGTGTTCTCTTTTGTGTTCCTCGTTTTAAATCACTCCTGAAGACCCATTTTTATAAAGCTGTTTTTTTTTAAATCCTTCATAGTTGTGAATGTTACGTATATTTTCCTATGTTATTTTCCCCTTCTGTTATCCAATGTTTTGCTATTATTGTGTTCGTTATTGTGTTCTCTTTTGTCGTTAAGCACTTTGTGACCTGTCCTTGAAAGGCGCTATATAAATAAAGCTTTATTATTATTTATTTGTAGATACGCCTCTGCTCAACACATATACTAACTGATTTGCCACAGCTGCATTTCCGCATGTACAACTATAGACCGATTCACAGAGGGGTGCCCTGGGCGCGGCCATTACTGAGGTGTAATCCATGGAGCAGGTGCTCCGTAGGCCAGGTGTAGCTAATCAGTGCTGTTGCGCTTAATGGTACACCTCAGTAATGGCCGCGCCCAGGAAACCCTCTGTGAATCGGTCTATAGAAACACTACATGGCGGCCATATGCATACACAGCAACACAACGTGTCTGTCCAGACTCAATAGTATAATCGTGGTATCCATCATATATAGTGAATGAAGACTATATGAAGGAATTGAATGAACATGTTTGTGAGCCGCAGTCACACTAACCTTGACCGATTGATTGATCGATTGATATTGATTTAATGCTTTGTTGGAGAGAATTGCAAACAGCACGAGGTAGGCCTACATTACATTCAGACGCTAAAAGGATAACACAAAAAAAGTCCTGGGGACTTGTTTCCATTGTGGTCCTATACATGTATTCAATGAAAATAACACTTTTTTAACGTTGGCAGTGAATGCCATCTCCTTTCTATGCCTTTATCTCCCCTTGCGGTCTCCTCAAAGATGTTTGTTTCTTCCTCAAATGGATGTTGCGTCAAGTCATTCTACAATTTGGTATCAGATTAGCAGAAAGCTAATTTCCCCAACGTTTGTTCTATGGGTGGCACCAGATCGTCGTTGTCACTCACTCTGTCATTCACTCTAAAAAACATTTAAAGACCCAGCTTTTTAGACAGGCCTTTGTAACATAGTGCTGGATTGATCTCTTGATTATTATTATTATTATTTTTTTACCAGTGTCGTTTGTTCTGTTTCCTCTTTCTTTGCTTTATTTTTCATTATTCTTATTTATTATTATTATTAATATTACTATTGTTACTATTGATGTGTTTTTGCTTGTGTTGTTGTGAAGCACTTTGTGACTGATGTCTGTGAAATGTGCCCTATGAATACAATTTACTTACTTACTTAATCCATTCTGGCCGGGAACCCCTTTTGTGTGTTTCAAACATTATGTTATACTTTAGCTAATTGAAAAGCACTACAGCCTGCTATTTTTGAAAAATCGTGAAAATGCGGCACAGATCTTTGAATAATATATATTCTTTCAGAGCGAACGTTCTTTTGAGTGGTGCTACCACTCCAAGGAACAGCAATGTCCGTGTTCACCTATGTGTGTTGTTCACCTATGTGTTGTTCACCTATATGTGACGTTAATGAGCACCAAAATGAGTACCAGTAGGGGCGCTGTTGTGCCAGAAACAGAGAGAGAGAGAGAGATTGTATTAGTGCTGCACTGTTGCTGCTAATGAGAGAGAGAGAGAGGAGAGGAGGGGGGGGGGGGGGGAGGGAGAGAGGAGAGGTGGGGGGGGGGGGGGGGGGAAGGGGAGCCGCACTACTCAGTTCACACGGGTGTGATTTTTTTTATTTCGACCTCAGGCCTAAATGCTTTAATATCCTTGTGGCTTCTAATAATATTGTTTTCACTCTTGAGTCTGTGGCATAATGCCACACGATACACAACGAGGCTGGTCCGGACGGACAGACAGAATGCCTCCGGATGTGCCTGTCTGCCAGTGGAAGCATAATAATAACAATGTGCTGATGTGGACCAGAATATTGTGTGAAGTGTAGCTGCTCTGAAGTGGCCTGAGCATGCAGACAGATGGGGCTGTTATTATACAGTCATCCATTTGCTGATGCTGACATCAACTCCATATACACTGGAAGAGAATATAGCTGTGGGTCCTTTTTAGTATGCTTCGTTCAGCATTGCTCCATGGTCTCTCTCTCTCTCTCTCCCGGTATAACGGCTATATTATACCTACACACCTGGATGCTCCCAGTCGAAGGGTTGAGAGAGAGAGAGAGAGAGAGAGAGAGAGAGAGAGGGAGAGAGAGGCAAGATCTACTTTAAATAAACAACGCTGGGAATAGGAGTGGATAAGCGCCCCTCAAAAAGATGATGTCTGTCAAACGAGTCTATGAAGTCATCTATGAAATACATTAGAAGGTTTAACCCATTCTGACCTGAGATCAGATTCATACCAGGTTTCCACTGGACACACACTGGTCTGATTAACCCATTCTGACCTGAGATCAGATTAAAAAAATGTCAGTCGTTCTTCGATTTTTCAAAAATAGCAGACCTACAAGCTCGTAGCGCGCCACTCGGTGGCGCGCTATGAGCTTGTAGATCTGCTATTTTTCAATAGCTAAAGCATAACATGATGCTAACACCAAAATGGGTTCCCGTTCAGAATGGGTTAATCTGCAACAAAAATTCACATATGTAGTGTCTCAGCTAAGGGGGTCTTTGGGCCCGAAAAAGGTTGAAGATCCCTGGGTGGTCTAATGGAAACTATACATGAAGTATAGAGACATTTCCGCCACAAAAAAAATGATGAAACTATAAAAAAGGTAATAATAATAAAGTGTTCAGTGTTCGGCCGAATGACTAATAATGACCAAACAATTTGACTAAAACTGGAGTGGAATTATGTCCACACATGATGTACTTCAGCTCCCGTTCCTTTTATTTCAGGGTGGAGGAGCGAAACGTTTGTTGGATGAAATAAAAAGGACAGGGAGCTGAATTATATATTCTTCATTTGATGACTTTTTGGGTCCAGCACCATATTTGAAGGCTGGGATGTGCATATAGTCTTCCTTCAATACATATGACATTTGCAAATAGCCTTTTATATGAGAGAGAGAGAGCGAGAGAGGTATAGTACACTAATGTATAAAGAGATGTTAATATTCCCACAGTGTGAGACTGGAGGCAGACAGAATGTGTAATTAATGGCCGTTGCATTATTCTGCCGTTTCCACACGGTTAGCACGTTATGTTCCAGTCAAATGAAACGGCATTCTTATTCTCTTTCAAACATGCTCAATCTATCGCTATGGGGCAATTCTGTCGACATCCATCTTCCAAACATTCCACAGATGTCTTTTCAAACTCGGCTAACATCAATACCAACATAAATCATATTGAGACTGGCTTTAGTTCTTAATTCATTGTGTGGGGACGCAACACAAGTGCGTGGTATAAAAGAGAATAATTGTGCCATTTATTATTATTATGTCCAACATCAGGCAAGACTGAAACAGAGACAGATAGAATATAGTGAAAGAATCAGTGGCTTAGCTAACCTCACATATTCAAAACATGTTGTACTTTTCAGGCTTCAAATACAGAAACAGCTAAAGTATATCTGATCTACAAGGCCTATCTACACAAGTAGTCAAAAAATCACACCCGTGTGAACTGAGTCGTGCAGCTCCCCCTAAATGTTAAAGGGACACTTCACCCTTTTTGCAAAAAAATATATGTTAATGACGTTTAGAAGCTTTAGAACACTTTCCTGGGGGTCTTTATGTGTGTAATATGTGGTTTTAGATATTTTAGATTGTAGCAGTGAGCCCGGTGTCTCTGATGTCATGCACACTGGGCTCACTTACTTCCTGGACTACATGTTGTCTCAGTAAGACAGCCCTCCCCCTATCCACAAGGAGGAGCAGTGCACCAAATAATTATGGGAATTGTAGTCCAGGAAGGTATAGTGAGACCAGTGTCCATGACATCAGAGACACTGTGCTCACTGCTACAATCTAAAATAGCTAAAACCACACATTACACACATAAAGACCCCCAGGAAAGTGTTGTAAAGCTTCTAAACGTCATTAACATATATTATTTTGCAAAAAGGGTGAAGTGTCCCTTTAATGTCAATGTTAAATTAACATTGATTTTACAATATAAATTGGGTGTCCAAGAGATAGAAATGCCATTAAATCTGTCCGCAGACTATAATGCAGGTCAAACTGGGCGGTCCTTGAAATGAAACGGGTTGAGAATCACTGCTAGAACCATAGAAATCCCTGACATGTGTTTTCAAATGGGGGTCCGCGGGCAAAATAAATTCAATTTGGGGGTCCTTGACATGAGAAGGTTTGGGAACCAGTGGTTTGGGACCCATTTGTGGAGTTGCAGATCCATTGTCATGGGTCCATTTCTGGTGTTGCAGATCCATTGTCATGGGTCCATTTCTGGAGTTGCAGATCCATTGTCATGGATCCATTTCTGGAGTTGCAGATCCATTGTCATGCAGTCCATTTCTGGAGTTGCAGATCCATTGTCATGGGGTCCATTTGTGGAGTTGCAGATCCATTGTCATGGGTCCATTTCTGGAGTTGCAGATCCATTGTCATGCAGTCCATTTGTGGAGTTGCAGATCCATTGTCATGGGTCCATTTCTGGAGTTGCAGATCCATTGTCATGCAGTCCATTTGTGGAGTTGCAGATCCATTGTCATGGGTCCATTTCTGGAATTTGTATTATTTGCGACCAAAGGTTGCAGTTTACTATGAAAACCTGCATCTCCCGGCAGTTGGTCATGACACCTCCATAGGCTATATGGTCACGCCTTGTGACATCACGCCTCCATATATGGTCACGCCTCGTGACATCACTGGCCGTATAGTCCACACTGACCTCATCAAACCCTGGATATAGCCATACATGGAGAAGATTGGATCATCATCTAGATCTACATATATGGAGCCGACCAGCAACTCTACATCCTGACCTCAAACCTCAAACCCTTAGATCTCCATATATGGAGCTGACCTGTTCTGACATTCCATATCTTCACCTGACCTCATCAAACCCTGTACACTCAAGACACGCTCCATATAATTGGCCGGACATGTACACTCAAGACACTTGCCCCCACAGCCACCCTTAGATCTCCATATATGGAGCTGACCTGTTCTGACATAAGTGACATTCCATATGATGTTGATCTGACCCCCCCCCCATGCCAAAGCGCCAGTGCTCACCCAGCAGTCTGACGTCACCCAGGCGGATGTGTGCACGCAACCTCAGGGCCTTTTAAAACACTTATATTTCCACAAAAATGCACACATTTGTTTTCTTGGAAAACAAATTAAATAATTTCCTCAAAAGGACTTTCATCATGAATAATATAAAAATAATAGAAGACATTCACTCAATCAGAGAACAACGGCTTATAAGAGGTATATTGAAAATACAAAGCACGAAGATTTGTGCCAAAAAATTACAAAAACAGCAGATATAATAATTATTAGCTAAAATTAATAAAAAATGACGTGTTCCATACATGGAGAGGACAACAGGACAGTACAGGGTCTTGGTCCTCACAGTATCATGCTTTGCGATAATACACAGTATATAAAATAATAAAGACAAAAATGTAAGATTAATGAAATGTTTGGTCTCAAATGTTATACATTATTGAATAGATCCATCCTGGGCTACAGTACAGAGTGGAGGAAGGTTGAGATTTATGATCCACACGTCTATACCTGTCATCATTTAGAAAGTGCACGCACGCACACACGCACGCACGCACGCACGCACGCACGCACCCCTGAGCTGCAAAGTGAGTACATTTGGAGGGGGGACGGGACCATTAGTTCTGCAAGCTCTCCATCACCTGTCAATCCTGCGGGACCCAAGAGATGGAGAGTGCGCACACACACACACACACACACACACACACACACACACACACACACACACACACACTTACTTCCCTCCTCTGGTAATGGACCTCATGATCAAAAATCATGCAATTTGATAATGAGAAAAATGACGTATTGCACATAACAGTGATAACACATGCAGCGTATACGGCCAGCGTGATGGATTAGTCTCCATAATTTACCCACCTTACGACTAAATGTGACTACATTTGACTGAGGGGCTGCCATTGGATTTATTCTTTTTTCTCGTTTATGTCATATGAAAGCAGGGAATCACAGCTTCAAATTGACATATTGGTTTGGCACACCAGTTTTGGAGATATGGCTTATATAGAGTAATGTCTTGCAGAGAAACAGTGAGTTGAGAAAACAGGCTTGAAAGGTTCACTTCTGTGGTCTTCATAACATTAGCTATAGCTAGCTATAGCTACATGTTTAAGCATTTATTTCATATTTACATCTCTACAGCTCTGACATTTATACTTTTATATGTCTGCCTGTGCTATTAACTAATTAAAAAAAAAAAAAAAAAAAAAGTTCATATTGCTGTGGATATAGGGACTAGGGTACAAAGCACTAAGTTCCTGGGGGTGCACATATATTGCTGATGACCTCAAGCGGTCCCACTAACACCTCAGCTCTCACCAAGAAAAGCCCAGAAACGCCAATTGCACTTCCTTGCGGAGACTGAAAAAAATGTGAACTCCACCTTTCCTCTATTTTGACATCATTTTTTACAGAGGAACCATCGAGAGCGTCCTGACTTGCTGCGTGCGTCACTGTCTGGTATATGGGAACTGTATACAGATGCCGACCACAAGTCCCTACAGAGGAGACTGAGAGCAGCGGAGAAGATCACAGGTGTCCCCCTCCCCCCCCACAGCTGACATATACAGGCCGACGTGTCAGGAAGGCCATGAGCATAATGACCGACCCTTCATCCCAACATCTCTTTGAACTGCATGCCATCTGGTAGGAGGTTCAAGAGCCTATAGGAGGATTAAGCACCAGCAGCTCACCATACAGTATATACTATATTCTGAGATGAACAGCACTTTATCTACTGTATGTTGCACTTTGAACGCATCAGCATTTCTCCTGCCAATGCTGTCTGCTCTCTTTAAGTTTTTTAATGGGGTTTTTTTTTAATGGCTTTTGCCTCTTTCTAATGTGTCTATTGTTTTTATGATGTGAAGCGTCATGAGTCGTGGAGAACGGCATGTTGCTCCCCTGTATGCCCAGTGTATACAGTACATTGTGGAAGTGACAATACAATCTGATTGCTTGTTTGCTTGATTGATTGATTGATTGATTGATTGATTGATTGATTGATTGAATGGTATCAACCCGTAAAGCCTGCATAAAGCAGTGGTTCCCAAAAGCTTTAGCTCAAGATCCGAAAGAGAAATCAGATGTTTTGCCCCAAACTAGTGAAAATTTGCGCTGGTGTATGTTATGTACACATCTGTATCATCGAGCTAATCTACAGACACCCCCCCCCCCACACACACACACACACACACATACACACACACACACACACACATACATTAACGTCACAATGACAAAAAGTCAGCGCTATATGCAAGAGACACATATCCACGCTAATGCATCTCTGTCATCTTCATTAGCATGCATTCACATGTATGCACTAAATTGAAATATTATAATAACGTTTCTCATCTTCAATGGCATGTATATATATATATATATATATATATATATATATATATATATATATATGGCTCCCTGGAGTGTGCAGTCCCTTCCTTGGAAGGTTTTTCTCTTTTTTGATATATACTGTATATATATACAGTATAGTTATAGTCATATTTATTCTCCTTGCTGTGCTCTCATAATGATATTAAATGAATGATTATAATTTAAGTTATAGCGTGCAATGATTAAGATGAATAATAAGCCACGTCTGATGAGACCAACAGTCTCGTAAAACCGTATATTAGTGGCTGGATTAGCTTTTTGAGCCTCTTGATTGGAAGAATAGTGTGATATCTGATCACCCATAATCCCCTTGTTTCCCCCCTGGATGAAATTAATCATCTAGTATGAACGAGGTGATTAAGGTGTGCGTGTGTGCGGGTGCGTGTGTGTGTGTGTGTGTGTGTGTGTGTGTGTGTGTGTGTGCGCGCACATGCTCGTGTGTGGGTGCCTGGGTGCGTGCGTGCGTGCTCGTGTGGGTGCGTGCGTGGGTGGGTGTGTGCGTGCGTGTGTGGGTGCGTGCGTGAGTAGCACTCAAAATGTCATCACCGAGACCAACAGCGCACGTGTTTCAGCTCACATAGCCTTCATCAGCGCTCATCAAGAGGCTGACAGGAAATCATTACAGAATGAGTTGAGAGCGCGGCACTGTTGCTACGGGTTACCGTGAGTAAATAAAGCACTAAATACCTTGTGGAAGTATACTGTAAGCTCACCGTACCGTATAAGTCCAATGCGGCTACTGTAAGACCTGTACACCAAACTAAAGTGAAATCTGACACCATGCTGCGTGTGTGTGTTTGTGTGCTCAGCTCCGCTCCGGCTGCTGCCTGCTCCGCTGAAGAGCAGCACAAGACAGTATTAAAAATAATAATAAAAACGGTGCTATCGGCGTGCACAAGTAATGCACACCGGTAACACCGCATACACCGTGACATGTCTATAGTGCCATGCAGGGACGGATTATAACCCCCATGAGGGCCCCTGTGCGTGTGTGTGTGCGTGGAGTCTGCAGCCTGCATGCGTGCACCATTTCTTATGTCTGAATCCATGCAACCCACCATGGTCTATACCGACCTCTGCTCTGGGGCTCTTTTACTAATCCTGCTGTATACCATCACATGTACTATACCTCTATGTGAGTCCCTGACTTTGGAGCTGCAAGCTATACAAGCCCAATCCCTGACTCATGAGATGATATGTTTTGATATGTAACAGTCTAACCTATAGCATGTGGTGCACCTGTGCAACCAGGAAAGGTTAACCCATTCTGAACGGGACCCCATTTTGGTGTTAGCATCATGTTATGCTTTAGCTATTGAAAAATAGCAGATCTACAAGCTCATAGCGCGCCACCGAGTGGCGCGCTACGAGCTTATAGGTCTGCTATTTTTGAAAAATCAAAGAACGACTGACATTTTTTAGAATCTGATCTCAGGTCAGAATGGGTTAATCAGACCCAGTGTGTGTCCAGTGGAAACCTCATATGAATCTGATCTCAGGTCAGAATGGGTTAAAATAGACTAGAGCAATCCATATACTCAACCCTTGTTGACAGCGTGCGTGCGTTGCGTTGCGTGCGTCTCAGTCATTCATAAATAATGTTTGTTACTGAGCTGCTCACTGAGCTCTCATTGACTCCAGTGCATTCTGCCAAACTTCCGGCTATAGTTTGGCTCCCATGAAAGTGTCCATGAAAGTGTCATGGTGCCAGGGACAAATTAGCCATTGGGTCAGTGGGGCCGTGGCCCATGCGTATAAATCCAGGCTTTCATTTTTCGCGCAGACGAAATGAAAGCCTGGGTATCGAGGCTATACCTCACGGTCCAATTTCCCCAAAAGGGCCTCTGATAGCCAAGGGTCCCTTGGGTCAGACCTGGCACACACACACGCAGGCACGCACAAACGACTTGCACCCACATGCATTACACTGCACGCACGCACGCACACATGCACTGGGTTAGCTCAGAGTGTGTAGGGAGGTAGAGGGGTCCCGGGAACAGATGGTTGATAGATAGGGGAACCGTGAGGCCCTCCCTCCTTGGTCAGTGACAGTGGGTGAAAAGAACACACCCCTTAAGACTAAACCACACCCATCAGAGGTGTGACTTACATAGGTACCCAGGTACTTTTAAATACCTAGAGGTAACTATGGGTACTGGGCCGGCAGAAAGGAATGGTACCCCACTGTAGCTGAGGAAGTGGCTACTGCTCGCTGGGCACAATACATTTATAAAGAAAAGAGGAGATGAGATATAAATGGTGTTAAACGGTTATGTAGGACCTGGCAAGAGCATGTGTAGTGAAAAGCATCAGAGAACATTGTATAAATCGTTAATACGTTTCAATGTATGAAAAGCTAAACGCTTAGTGCATAAGCAAACGGAAACTAACCGGGTGGCATATGTAATTCCTGTGGTGCTGATCATGAAAGGGTGGCATTTAAACATGCTTTAGTTCTCTTTTAAGAAGTTAACTATGTGATCTGTGGAACGAACAGATTATTATCCTGCAACAGCCTATAGGAATGCAGGCAGTCGTAGAATAAGAAGTGAACTGTATGACTGTGTTGTGACGGAACCATAGCATATGCAGTAATATGCTGGGTCAGCCAGATGTATGTGTATCACTCAGGTCTTTGTACAAAACATGGGATGATATATGGTTATTGCTGATGTATGCGAACTGGGGAAAGACTGAACTCCAGTTGATCATAGGGTCAGCTAGGAGGTGATGAAATAATTACATCATGTCTCTGGTGAAATGCTGAAAGACCAAATACGCACGTTTTCAAATGTACAAACTATTTTTGAAAATAGCAGCTTTACAAGCTCACAAAGTTTGCCAAGTACATAGTTCGGAAGTGGTTTTGTGATAATAAAATTGACAAATTCCACAAAGTAACAAGTATAACTAAAGGCAAATAATTGTAGCGGAGTAAAGTGCAAGAGCTCTGAGATGTAGTGGAGTATAGAAGTAAGATTATTACAAATTGGAAGTATACGAAAGTAAACCCCGCACGTAAACCACACCACAAAAACAGCATTCTTTCTTTCACCTCAAAAACATCGGCCGTCTCCGCCCCTCCCCGACTCCCTCAGCTGCCGAAACCCTCATTCACGTCCCTTCATCTCATCCCGACTGGACTATACTGCAACAGCACCCTCTATATGGCACCACCACCGCAAAGACCCTCAACAAAGGGTGGGTGTGGCTGAGAATATGGGGGTGTGTCTGTGGGTGTGTCTAACATAGGTACCCATAGGTACCCATCAATGTCATTTTGAGATTGAGGCGCAGACGAGTAGGATCCCACTGTACAGCCGCCCGACCTGCTCACCTCCACCCGCTCCAGAGACCACATCACTCCAGTCCTCCTCCGTGACCTCCACTGGCTCCCCATCAAACACAGACTTGAATTCAAAGTATACTTCTCACCACCTACAGGTCACTGCACAACCTGGCCATCCCCCCCCCCCTACCTCTCCGCCCTCCTCGAGCGACACGCACCATCCCGCTCCCTCAGGTCCAGCGATTCCGGCGTCCTTGTGATCCCCAAGAAGATCATGCAGGCTCAAAACCTGGGGCAACAGGGCCTTCTCCGTGGTCGCCCCCCCTACCCTCTGGAATGCCCTCCCCAAACAGATCCGGGATGCCCCCCTCCTCACTCCCCACCTTCAAAACCGCACTGAAAACACCACCTGTTCAGAATAGCATTCCCGAGCTGATGTGTTTTTAACCTGTTACATGATGTACTGTTCTTATTGGTTTTACTCATATTTTACTTGTTTTCTAATAAAGTTGTCATTTTCTCATGTCCCACCTCCCCCCCCCCCCCCCCCAAGCCACCACACATGTAAAGTGTCTTTGAAAAGAAAAGAAAGAAAAGAAAAGAAAAGAAAAGAAAATAAAATAAAAGAAAAGAAAAGCGCTATATAAGTCCCAGGTATTATTATTATTATTAAAGTTAAAATATTTATCTCAAAACTGTATTTGGTTTCTGGGGACAAGAGCAAAAGGTGGACAAACATATACTGGGACTAGAGAGATAGAGAGAGAGAGAGAGAGAGAGAGAGAGAGAGAGAGAGAGAGAGAGAGAGAGAGAGAGAGAGAGAGAGAGAGACAAAGTGGTGACGTTGTACTTGGATCAGAGACAGAGTTGGAAGTGTTTTCTTCATCTTGTCTTTGGCACTTCTTTCTGGTTCAATCTGTGTTCAGTCAAATGGAATGTTTTCCTCACAACATTCTTGGAAGGAAAACAACAAAAAAGCACAGCGAACCAGAAGAACACTGATCCGGTAAAAAGAGACATCAGACACTCCAGCAGAGCAGAACTGCAACCGATACACAAGGCAGACCTTTGTCAGACCCCTCTCCTTCATATATTATGCATCTGTGTATGAAAATCACAGACCATTAAAGCGTGACCAGATTTGACTAAGAGACTGCCCATCGCGCAAATTCCAGCTTTTCACCAGAGGAGAAAAACTTTTTCTTTTTTTTCAAAAATGAGTTGAGATTCTTCACATACTAGACTACTAGAGCATGTCTGAAATAAGTTTCAGAGCTTAAATCGACATGTAAACATAAAAAAAATAAATGCTTAAACATGTAGCTATAGGTGTGATGTTAGAGACCACAGAAGTGAACCTTTCAAGCCTGTTTTCTCAACTCGCTGTTTTCTGCAAAGACATTACTCTATAAGCCATATCTCCAAAACTGGTGGGTCAAACTGAACAACCAATATGCAAATTTGAAGCTATGATTCCAGCTGCTTTCATAAAACATGAAAGGGTTTTTTCAGTAAAATTTAGTCTATATGCATCTGTGTGTCAAAATCACAGACCATTAAAGCATACATGTATTTACAATGCACGTTCAATGGTTCGAAAAACACACTCTGAGAGTTGGAGTTCCACACCAGACCCCAGAAGGTGTGTTATGCACTGAGCCACAGGAATGCACGCGTGAGGCGTGACCTCTCTGGGACTGAATGTCAATGCTGAAACACATAATGTCATTTCACCGTTGAAATGCTGAAAAAGTAGCCTCTACCACTACAGTGTTTTTGCCATGTCGTGACCGAAAATGCCAAAGCTGGCACTGGTCGCGAATGTGGAGGTTCTTTAGATCATATCAACTCTGCAAAGCACAAATATTACATATATATACATACAGCTCAGTGGCCTTGTGGTTAGAGTGTCCGCCCTGAGACTGGGAGGTTGGGGTTCAATCCCCGGCCGGGTCATACCAAATATTCTAAAAATGGGACCCAGTGCCTCCCGGCTTGACACTCAGCATCAAGGGTTGGATTGGGGGTGTAAGTCCCTGCGACATACTAGCGTCATGTCCAGGGGGTGTATACTTGTACATCAAGCTTCCTCACACTATACAGAAACAGGAGATAGGCTCCTGCCCTATGGGGCTCATGGCTACATACATACGTATACATACATACATACATACATACCCATTCGCGCACACACACATACACCGATGGCGGTGGAAATCATGCACATCGGGAGCAATTAAGGGGTTCAGAGTCTTGCTCAAGGACACTTTGACACTAGGGAGCGTGGAGATCGTACCGGGAGCCTTGTTGTGGTTCCCGTTCTATCCCTGAGCCACCATAAGCGAAGCACAAGACAGCATGTGCGAGGTTAGAGCAGAGCTCCTCGTGAAAAATCAAATTGACAATATGTTCTACGTCAACGTGGTTGCGGGCTCTATATCCATCTATCAGAACTGCATTCACATCACTAAGACCCCTTTTCCACTGGTTTGTTCCCAATGGGAACCGGTTCAGTTCTTTTTGGTTTTTACTAGTCCATGAGCCAGAGCTCCAAAATTGGTGGGCAAACTATACCCTATGTTAAATTGTTTATAAGATCAATACAGATAAATTAATTCATGATAACCCTTCCACAGTATAGCTTTTTTAAATTTATTTTGCATATTTTCCTACATAATGCGTCATTTGCATATTTAAAAATGTAAAATTTGAAATACAATAAATCATTGTCTTCGTGTTAATTACTCAATTGGGGAAGTTTAATGGTGATAACAATCTAATAGAGGTATGGTTTTGCCTAACCTGACGCTGCCAGATGAGGGCGGTATTGCGGAAACATATTCCCCAACACAACACTCATCTGGGATCTCTGACGGAGTTGAGCCCTGAGTCAGATCTGCTTCGTACCGAACCAATCAGCGTGAGCTAAAGGCGGGATGCGGATGTGACGGTATATAGACACGTCGATATGATTGGTTGTGTTTGCACGCCCACACGGTGATAGACAGACGCTCCCATCCAATCATCTACCATGTATCTTGAAAAAAAGGAACAGCCCCGTCATCGAATTTGCTTCCGCGATCCCAGATCCAAATAAGCTGTGAAACAAATTTGTGTAGCAAGCTTTTTGGATCTGGCAGCGTCAGGTTAGGTTTTGCCCACTCAATTCATAATTAACGTTTCAATTTTGGAGCTCTGGCTCATGGACTAAGAACCAAAAAGAACTGAACCGGTTCCCACTGGGAACCAACCAGTGGAAAAGGGGCCAGAGAGGAGAACAAACATGACATCTGACGTTCACATTTCATAAGAGACATTGGCAATGCCCTTACCAACAGTCATTAAGACGTGATGTGAATCCCTTGACTCCTTCAAAACCGCTCTCAAAGGGCACCTACACAGACGGCTGCAATTCGAAACTGGCCCCCGTTAATTCTGAAATTGGGTCGTCCACTCACAGTTAACAGTCTTTGTATTGAGTTTGTGCTTGAAATGTACTGTAATTCTGCAAACTGTTAATAAATATTTCAATCAATCAATAAATTGAACACACATCTGTGTAATGGTAATATACGTCACATTATAGAGCACCGAAGTCTGACGTCACTTTCAGTAGAGGGCGTCAGTCCCCAGGTTCATGTATTTGTTTAGTTGCATTGAAATCCCCATTGAGGCAATTTTAGATCGCCTCATATAACAACTGTGTTTGAAAAATAAACATGTCACCCCGGCCGCTTCACTCATATGGATATGAAGAATCAACTGACTGAGAGAAAACGCTAATGTTACTGCTGCTGAATTAGTTAGATTTTCGCTAGAAGCAGACTGTATCATATATGAGTGACTGACTGTTGCAAACGATACAGAGACACCTCCCTAACAATAACGCCGAGACAGCTTGTTTATTTTTGGACCACAACGCTTATAGTAGACGATATTAAGATCACCCCATGTTATTCTCCATAGAGAAATTACTTCCGCGAACCAGGGGAATCGTCGGGATGAGCGAGTTACGTCAGGACTTCGGTGCTCTATTAAAACATGCAGTAAGAATGCGTGGATAATTACTGAAACACAAATTCATGATAAGAATCTGACTGGGATTTTCTCTTGGTAATATCGGTATAGAGGGCAGCAGTGGAGTAATTCAAAGTATTTTTCTTCTGGTGAAAAAATTATAATCCTTTTCTGGCCAAAAAAAAAGTGCATTTTGTACGTGTGGTGGGGGCTCAGAGTGAGTGCGTCCACCGGAGGAAAGCAGTCTTTCTAAATGACCAAAAACCGTCTTTGTATTCGAAAACGTTATTTTTGGTGAGTAGCAAAATCAATCTTTTTTTAAGTCGAGAGGCTGGCCTGCATTTCATGCGAGGGCAATTCACTGAATAGCTCTAATCAATGCGGCAAAAAATATACATTAGGGCTACATTAGTCTCTCAAGACAGACTGTTGCCTCGCGTCAACTAGTCTGTCGGCAAGCAGTAGAAAGAAACGTATCACTGGCTTACAAGTATGGACGCTGTAGTTCAGGAAGTCAGCCGCGCAATCACCCAATCACATTTAGTGGGCGGGATTTACATGTGTGTGCGGCTAGGAAATTTCGTCCCACTGGAAGCAAACCTATACACGCTTCTTATTATTGAACATGGCTTCCTCTGGTCAACAAACAACACCAAACAACCGGCTAACCGGTTAGCCGACCGTTAAAAAACATCCGGATATTTTTATCAGCTTTAACGATTAATTTGCATAATAATAAATACGTGTTCTGATCTTAAATCCCTTTATTTTAGATCGTTTTTAGTAATAGTACAACATAAACATTACAGAGACTGTACTTGTCACTGTACAATACTTTAAAACAGTTGTCATGTTGCACACATGCCTAAAATTGTTCTTATTTGCGCCGCCCAGCTTGTCACACTCCAGGCTGCATGAACAGCGCTCTGGCTCGGTTTTCTGCCCCCTCAATGTCCCAAAGTTCTCTGTTGTACTTCTGGCTAGTTGGCTACAAGGGTAGCTTTGCGGACTTGCGGTAGTCGAAATGTAAGCGAGTGACAGCGAGACGAGATGAACACATGTCAACCGTATAAATGCAGAGACCTACTTGGCATTATTAATTCCATTATTGGCCATTTGGCCTGGAGGGAGAACGTTTACAGCCGCTGCCGCTTCCTCCTCTTATCCGTCTCCCCACACTGGCACGGCTTACGGCTATCAAGTTAGCCATGTGCTATCGATGTTTGAGGGTTTTCTCGTCAGCGAAAAGTCAACAAACGGAACACGGTGACATGCTTGCTGATCTTCCTTAATAATAAAAAAAGGCTTAGCCCATGCGTCCAGTGGCTTTATAGGTATAAGTTGCTCAGATCTGGACTGGATTTATTTATGTTTTGGACTAGAACCGGCGGACCTCTGTAGGACTACTGTAGACGCGCAGATGCGATGTTTATTGATGATTAAGCCTACAACAATTTATTTATATTGTTAAATGTTGCTTTTTTGTTTGTCTTTTAAAAAAGGAGCATAAATAAATGTATACCATTCGTCTACCAACTTTAATTATGTACCCTATACATGCATATTACATTTGGGGTAGCCTATTAAAAAAAAGAAAAAAATCAACCACTATCCGTTAATGACCCGGTTAATCCTGTCGGCTAACCGGTTGGGAAACTATCCGTTACTGACATCCCTACTTGATATACGAGGCTTTTTCCAAAACCAGTAGGTAAACATAATAAAACATCTCGTCGATCGATTAAATATTTCAAACAAATGTGCTGAAGCGGTTTGATATGTTCAACATTGTGTAGAACAGCAACTCTCCTTAGCACACTAGCAAAAATTTCCTCCTCCGTTACATCCATGTTTTGTTCCGCAAAGGAATGGTTGAAAGTAGGAATGAAAACAGTGCGGCACAGCGGTAGTAGTGGAACTCGGCGGAAAAGCAAGGGCCTTTTCCGGTTGATAGAAATTCTAAACAGAGCTTGCCCCCAGAGTCTAATTTCGAGGAACAACAGCGGAGGCGCTGTTTTCCCGAATATTTGACGATGGGATTCTCAGATTGGGGCTACATGGACCAGAGCTACCGTAAGTTTAATTAAGATTGTCCCACGACGTCAAATTGTCAACATAAATTCTTAGTTGAAAACGTGTGAGTGTGAATTCCACCACCATGGCAAGTGTAAATAAAACATTGTCATAAATTAGCTGCTCACCTGCATAATGTCAGAATAAATTACTACTAGAGCCGAATGCAATTTAACCCATTCTGACCGGGAAACCCATTTTGGTGTTAGCATCATGTTATGCTTTAGCTATTGAAAAATAGCAGATCTACAAGCTCATAGCGCGCCACCGAGTGGCGCGCTACGAGCTTGTAGGTCTGCTATTTTTGAAAAATCGAAGAACGACTGACATTTTTTAGAATCTGATCTCAGGTCAGAATGGGTTATAATCAGACCAGTGTGTGTCCATGTGGAAACCTCGTATGAATCTGATCTCCGGTCAGAATGGGTTAAAACACTACTTCCAATATATCAATGTTGATTTAAAAAAGACATTCAAACTTTAGTTTTCAACCCCCGTTGTATCCAATTAGATCCCGGCGATGAATGGACGTGTCAAGATCAAAATGTCATCAAAGCTCCTTAAGCTGTTAGTTCTAACTTAGTTCTACAGTTGCCTTTAGAGTTATAAATGCCAGAGAAGAAAATGCAGATGGTCGCGTGGATGAGGTAATGATTTATCTTCCATTATGAGCTCTGCTGTAACCGCAAAGCCTCCGCATGGAGACTAACCCATTCTGGACGGGAACCCTTTTTGGTGTTTTATATAACTAAGCATTTATGTTATACTTTAAGCTATTGAGAAAAAAAAGCAGATCTACAAGCTCATAGCACGCGCTATACGAGCTTGTAGGTCTGCTATTTTTTGAAATATCGTGAAAATGAGGCACAAATCTTTGAATATAATAATGATTCTTTCAGAAGACTTTCTTTTTTTATTTCGACGTCAGGCCCTAACCCATTTAGGCCTGACGTCGAATTTAAAAAAAATGTCTTCAAAATCCTGACAGTTTTCTGAAAAACCTTATGTTTCTGCATCGGTGGTTCTAAATATTTCATGTCAAGAAACCTAAAAATTACATGTAATATGCCTCCGCCCCCCCATCTGAAAATATGTTGTTCCAGGGACCCCCCCCCACCCAGAAGCAAAGATGAGAGTTAAAATGTAATCACTCTGTAATATGTAATAATATATATTCAAAGATCTGAGGCACACGATTTTCACGATTTTTCAAAAAAATAGCAGACCTACAAGCTCATAGCGCGGCACTCGGTGCCACGCTATGAGCTTGTAGATCTGCTATTTTTCAATAGTTATAAAACACCAAAAGGGGGTTCCCGCCCAGAATGGGCTAAATGGGCTAATGGACTTGCTCTTTAGCGGCTCTCGTTTACTTCATCCACTTAGTGAGCTCTCGTTGAAGCTCGTCTGCCAAACCGCGGCCATGGTGATTAATTAACAGCCAGCCTCGTTAAGAGTGGAAGGCACTTAACGACGTGTGTGTGGATGCCGTACGTACATACACAATGAACCACACGCGTGTGAGACAAAGTTAAAAAGAAATGAAAGAAAATACCACAAATTAAGCAAATTGCCTCTTTGATATGTAGAAATGTATGCGTTGTGTACGTTGTGAAGCCAAAGAGGCTGCAAACTCAACAATTCTGACTATGACTATTATGTTATGCTTTAGCTATTGAAAAGTAGCAGATCTACAAGCTCATAGCACGGCACCGAGTGACGCGCTATGAGCTTGTAGGTCTGCTATTTTTGAAAAATCTCGAAAATGTGACACACACAGATCTTTGAATATATTCTCTCAGAGCGAACGTTTTTAACTCAAATCTTTGCTTCTGCATGGGGGGGTCCCTGGAACAACATATTTTCAGATGGGGGTCGCCCTATACATACATGTATAATTCCGTGGGTCCTTTTAGAATCTTTTCTCACGTGGATCTCAAGACCCTGATGCTGGAAGGGAAGGATTAAAAAAAAAAATTACTGGAGTATTTACAATTTCCAGTTATTTTACTTATACTCCATTACATCTCAGAGGCAAATATTGTACTTTTACTCCACTACAGGTATTTGGAAACTAGTTACTAGTTACTTTGTATATATTTGGATTGTTATTATTACAAACATGCATTAACCATTTTAGCCCCAAAATATACATTTTGAACATTTGAAGCCGATGAGCCGATCTACAAGCTCACATGTGTTGTGATGCGACACATTTGTGAGCTTGTAGATCTGCTATTTTCCATCTTTGTGATTTAAACGATTACTTTCTACTTTTGGTACTTTTAAGTACATTTTGACAACATACTTTTCGATACTTTTACTTAACCCATTTTGGGCGGGAACCCCTTTTGGTGTTGGCCTTATGTTATGCTTTAGCTATTGATTTTTTTTTTTCCAAAAATAGCAGACCTACAAACTCGGTGGCACGCAATGAGCTTGTAGATCTGCTATTTTTGAAAAAAATCGAAGAACGACTGACACAGAAGCATAGCTTTTTCAGAAAACTGTCAGGATGTAGAAGACACAATGCGAGTGCTTTTTCCAACACTGTCGGTGTCGGCTATAGTTTGCACTCTTGCATCAGCATCACATTGTTATTGCTGTGGTTGCTGCTCTCCACCTCCTCTCGTCCATCTCTCCCCCTCCTCTCCTCCCATCCCTCTACACTAGATGAGGTACGTATATATGACCTATTTGTGTGTCCTGCTTTGATCGGACTCGGACACAGCAGTCGAATGCAGTGATTCCTTTAGTGCAGGGGTTTTCAACTGATTGTGAACCAGGTAAGCTGGTATAGACTGCACCCTTCTAGAGAACTCCCTTTTCTGTGGAATTTCTTAACCTCAGACTTTCCCAGTATAACTGATAACATTCATGCACTTCCGTGTCCGCCAAAAGTAGTGCATTGTTCCGTGGAAGAAAATACTAAATATTCACTTTGCTAAATACTAAATACTAAATGCATGGTCAGGGACCACATGCAATACCTTCACGGACCACCAGTGGTCCACGGACCACCTGTAAAAAATCCCTGCTTTAGTGGTTTGGGACTGTTATGAGGTGCTATAAGATTATTATTTATGTTTTAAGATGAACAACAGAGATGGAAGAATTACTCACATGCCGTGCGTAAGTAAAAGTATCAATAGCCTATTGCAGAAATAGTATGTATGAGACCGGTATTCAAAATGTACAAAGTACAAAGGTAATTGGCATCAAAACACACTTACAGTACCAAAAGTACACATTATGCAGAAGACCACAAGATTTCAAATGTATACAATGTATAAAAATCGTTTGGAAAATATATAGCCAATCTACAAGAGCACAACATTTTAGTCTAATTTCTATTTGTTGACAAAAACGAACTGAACACCGCAGTGAACTATATAAGTCTTACATAACATAACAGTCAGTGAATTTCAGGTGTTCTCCCCGAGGCCGGCACAAACGGCCAAGACAAACGCATGCTTTATCCAAACAGCGGAAAAAATCTCATTTACAACCAAGAGAGCTATAATAAAACTGCTGGACTGTAAGAAACAGACTCTCCAGGAGTGCACTCTGGTCATTTAGATGCCCTTTGCCTCATGAATGTCTTGCATTCTGCTGTGTATCGGGTTTATCGTCAGCATGCTTGTCCAGTTTCATTTCAAGCTGCGAGGCAAAGTTTCCCCTAAGGACAAACAAAAAGTCATTTTGAAACTTCTCTCTCAGCAGGCAACAGTGCAGCACTATTCCTCTCTCTGTTTCTGGCACAACAGCACCCCTACTGGTACTAATAGTCATATACTGGTGCTCACAGTCACATAGGTGCATGGGTGGGTGGGTGAACCAACACATAGGCGGGTGAACACTGCTGTTCCTTGGAGTGGTTGCACCACTCAAAAAAACTCTCTTTTATATCATTTTTATCACATGATTTTGCAAACCATTTTTTGTCAATTGGTATCTAATGTAATCCTGGGCGCTTACACTCCCTCTGTCAACCTGGGGGAGAGCAACAGACTGACCTCATGCTTCCTTCTATGCATGAGGAGTCCATGCTGCTTCTTTTCATCTGACAAGTTTAGCCGGTTGGACACTTTATTCCAACCAGTTCCTTTTTCCCCTCCATCAGGCGCCCCGGCTGGCCATGGGGGGAGGCAGTATATAGAGATAATTTTGTGAGACGCGGGGGAGAACATGCAAACTCCACAAAGAAAAGGCCCATTCGCCTCATGGCCTTTATACTGCATGTCACTCCCCCATTTCCTGTCAGCCTATATACCGTCTGTCCCTCTATAAAAAAAATATAAAATAAAGGCGAAAGCCGCAAAAAAAGAAAGGCCCGTTCGCCAGGCCACCCGATGTAGTATGAATCCACCCATCGAATGCACAGGAATTACTATAAATGTCTCCCATCGTATGGGCCCAGACTGCGCGAATTACGCAGTCTGGGCCCATACGATGGGAGACATTTATAGTAATTCCTGTGCATTCGATGGGTGGATTCATACTACATCGGGTGGCCAGGCCCACCTAGGGTTTGGGCACTGATAAGGAGAGAACACGGCCCCATGCAGCGCCCATAGCATCCCCAGCGGGAATCGAGCCCATGCAGGACCTTCTATAGCTGTGAGGCGACTAACTGCACCACCATGCCCCCCCCCCCCCTCATTACGGCCATGATACCACCCCGATCACGTTATGGTGATTATTATGGCAGTGATGGTCTGCAGGAACGAGACGAGTTCTGCAAGCATCACTGAACTAACTGCCAATAATCATAATAACGCCATAATAATAATAATCATTATGGCATTTGGCTCTCAGAATAACCTTTCTGCCAGTGATATCTCTCTGCTATCCAGGGAATTATACTGTTACATCTGAGGGTCTGAGGCCCTCTTTACTCAGACAGTCCTCCTCCAGACCCAACATTGATGATGGCTGTGCAGTGTGCACTATAGACAACGGATCCACAATCTGAACACACGCAGAGAAACAAAACTTAATATTCGATAGAAATTCCAGATTGTTTTTATTCTATATACTGTGATCTTCCCCTGCACGCACACTGCTAGCCTTTAGACCGATTCCGTAGCGGGTCTCATGGTCGCAGCCTACGTATTTCCTGTATAGGCGGACTCGACGTAGCTGCGGGGTTTGTCTCAACCATTACTCAATGGCTCTGGTCTCAGCCACCGCAGTGGATATTTGACATTCCGTATTTATTTATTTTTTATGTTGCCACTACTGTTGGAGCAGCCATAAACTACACAGGTTCATCTCGATGTTCTGGACATTTTTGTAAAAAGCAGGTAAAAGAGTAAAGTTTGAGGCAAACTAACATCAGTCACTCTGCCGTTCCCTGTAGTGGAAGAGATGTGCCTGGTGAAGGTTTAAACCCCGCAGCTACGTCGAGTCCGCCTACAGGAAATACGTAGGCTGCGACCATGAAACCGCTACGGAATCGGTCTATAGCCTTGTACTGAATTCCCGGAGACATATAGAGTATAAGACAGAGTTACGACAACAACTCTGTTCACTTCAATGGGGGCTTCAGGCCAATGGCGGCTCTCCTATGTACACAGACTTTTATGGGCATTATATACTCTGGCTGTCTTAATCTATGACTCTGAGTATGATCTATACGTCTGATCTATACGCACTACGCAGCTGTTAGGCGTGCTGTCATGCTCGTTTGTGCACGGGTATAGAGAGCCTATATTTCAACCCATCAGATTGCTTGGTCAGAACTACCTGTATAACCTGCATGTAAGGCAGTGGTTTTCAACCATAGTATTTATTCAGCATTTGAGCCACGGACCACCATTTGACATTTAGGGCTGTATTTTGCGTGTCTTAAGTACCAGGTCTTATTACCTAACTTGAGTGAACTAAAGACCTGGAGGCGTGATCAACGCCATTCGGCTATTCTGAGTGTCCAAAGAGCATTGACCACGCCTCCAGGTCTTTAGTTTACTCAAGTTAGGGAATAAGACCTGGTACTTAAGACACACAAAATACAGCCCTTAGCCTCCCAGATCCAAAACGAAACATTTTTGTTTGTTTTTGTCCACAATTCAGGCAACAGTTAATCAAAATAACAATTCGGTATAAGGCTGTCAATATGATAGCATTATAACCTTAATTGATCACGTTTTAATATTTGAACGCAATTAACGCATGCACTGCAGTCTTGACCCGCAGTGTTCTCCCTGAACACGATGTGTGAATGTCAGTATCTTGTACAACATTGTCCCAGTATTCTAGACCAAGACCCAGCTAAAAACACACCCTAAACAGGCTTTAATATGTAGCGGGGAGAAATCTGTCACGACTCCTGACAGCAAATTAAACGTAATCACACTCTGATGCGCGCATGCAGCTCAGAGTCACACATATGAACCCCTAACTGCTCCTTCTGGTGAGCAGGTTATTAGCGGGTGCCTTAATATACATGACTCTCGAGAGCGGAAAATTAAACCAAAATGCCATTTGGTTTAATTTACCATGCACTCTCAAGAGATTTTGACCTGAGATCAGATTCTAAAAAAAATGTCTTCTACATCCTGACAGTTTTTCTGAAAAAAGCTATGTTTCTACGTCAGTCGTTCTTCGACTTTTCAAAAATAGCAGACCTACAAGCTTGTAGCGCGCCACTCGGTGGCGCGCTATGAGCTTGTAGATCTGCTATTTTTCAATAGCTAAAGTATAACATAATTAGAATGCTTAGTTAAAACACCAAAAGGGGTTCCCGCCCAGAATGGGGTATATATACATCACTCTTGAGAGCGTATATAAAATTAAACCAAAAATGCCATTTGGTTTCATTTTACACTCTCCAAGAGTTAAGACCAATAACTCTCCATCATTTAGCTGGGGGGGGACCATCCTATATGGAATCCTCTCAAGGACCCCTGGTTGAAAACCACTGACGTAAGGAACCACCAAAACCTGCAGTTATAGGGGTTCAGTGTTCAGTGAAAACCACTGACGTATAAGGCACCACCAAAACCTGCAGTTAGGGGTTCAGTCAGTGTTCAGTGAAAACCACTGACGTATAAGGCACCACCAAAACCTGCAGTTAGGGGTTCAGTGTTCAGTGAAAACCACTGACGTAAGGCACCACCAATAACCTGCAGTTAGGGGTTCAGTGTTCAGTGAAAACCACTGACGTAAGGTAAGGCACCACCAAAACCTGCAGTTATAGGGGTTCAGTGTTCAGTGAAAACCACTGACGTATAAGGCACCACCAACCTGCAGTTAGGGGTTCAGTGTTCAGTGAAAACCACTGACGTATAAGGCACCACCAACCTGCAGTTAGGGGTTCAGTGTTCAGTGAAAACCACTGACATAAGGCACCACCAAAACCTGCAGTTAGGGGTTCAGTGTTCAGTGAAAACCACTGACGTATAAGGCACCACCAATAACCTGCAGTTAGGGGTTCAGTGTTCAGTGAAAACCACTGACGTAAAGGCACCACCAAAACCTGCAGTTAGGGGTTCAGTGTTCAGTGAAAACCACTGACGTAAGGCACCACCAATAACCTGCTCACCATGGAGGAGCAGTTAGGGGTTCAGTGTCTCGCTCAATGACACTTCTACACCAGCCCAGGGGGTATAGCTTCTGATTCCCAGGCGGTGCCCCTCTATACATCAAACAACTGACGCCCTTTGCGCGCTCTCTCTCTCTCCTCTCTCTCTCTCTCTCTCTCTCTCTCTCTCTCTCTCTCTCTCTCTCTCTCTCTCACTCCCCCCCCCCCCCCCCCCCCACCCCACCCCCCCTCCTGCAGCCTCTCCAAACAGACCCACACTCATTGACAACAACATCAGCAGAGAGTCAAAGTGAAGCCATTGAGCCTTGGACGGACACTACAGGGGGTTATTCTCACTAATAATACCGAGCACAGTGGTACATGTACTTGCAGGTACGGTATACTTAAATAAAATGTTACAGTATTTTAAACCTTTTTCAGTATTTACAATTTTCACTACATCAGAGGACATTATTGTATAGGCCTGTGTGTGTGTATAGCCTACTACAGTACACACTTTGGCAATTTGGAAGAAAGCAGCACACAACGTACACGTAGTTATGCTATTCCCTCCCCAAAATAATCATGACCCTGATAAAGCACTTGGAATTGTATAAGAGTTGAGGCATTCAATACTTCAATTTAGTTTGACTCCACTCCACAGATATTGTGAAAATAGCAGATCTATACTTGCGAGGCGTTGTGGGCTATAGATCGTATATCTTTTAGATCTGGTGATCGGACGATTCTCATTCAAACAACTCGATCAGCAAATTACCTGATCTGGAGAAACCAATCCTTTTAAAGGCGCAGTGAAATGAAAAAGACGTTTTTCACACTTTTAGACCATATCCGTGGTCATCATATGGGCATACCTAACAATGGATGCCAAAACAATGGGAAAATTCTCATTTCTGTGTGTTTTTATATCAAAGGTCCATAAAAACGATTGTATTATTTATTTATTAAAACGAAAACGTGCTGCGTGATGACGTGTAGAGGTACACATCGATAAAGGCCAATAAAAATGAAGCTCACATGTTTAATTCCCCATGTCTGCGCATCCATGCAACACAGCTGCTTCTGATTACAGATTACTCCGTTTTTATTTCCATTCAAGATAACATTCAGACAGTGTATTACTCGGTTTCAACTTAATCATCACGCTAAAATATGTTTCTGAAAACATTATAGGGTAGAAATAAGCCACATAACAGTAAACTGGTTGTGCTGGGCGACCGTCTGATTTGTAAACAAACACATACCACGCTGTAGCGCATAGCATAGCTACCGTCCCTAGCTACCGTCCCATCGCCTGAAGGGATGCGACACTCTGATTGGTTCAGAAACTTCAGACCGGTGTTTCATGTGGAAACACCATTTTCATGTTGTTCACCATTTCCGTTTCACTGCGCCTTTAAAGGGACACTTCACCCTTTTTGCAAAAACAAATAATATGTTACTGACATTTAGAAGATTTAGAACACTTTCCTGGGGGTCTTTGTGTGTGTAATATGTGGTTTTAGATATTTTAGATTTCAGCTATAGTGAGCCCAGTGTCTCTGATGTCATGGACACATGGTC
>NC_137877.1:39775929-39938429 GCF_963924005.1 Protomyctophum bolini | reverse complement strand
CCACGATTTTGTAACCCATTTTTCACCCCTGTGCTAATCATCTACTGTGATCCTGGGCTCTACACACCCTCCGCCAACCTGGGGAGAGCAACAGACTTAACTCATGCTCCCTTCATGCCTGAGTGTCCAAGTTGCTCCTTTACACCTGACAGGGGGGAGTTTCTTACTTATTTTACTTATTTTTAATGTTGTTTACAAGAAAGACTTGTGCAGATGGGGTGCATTAATTAAGCCATTTACTACGACCTATACCATTGATTCTACAAATGTCTTGTAAATCCTGACAGTTCTGTGAAAAACCCATGTTTCTATGTCAGTTGTGTTCATACAGTTTCATGTCAAGGACCCCCAAAAATATATGTAATTGGCCGCCGACCCCCATCTGAAAATATGTTGTTCCAGGGGGGACCTCCCCAGAAGCAAAGATTTGAGTTAAAAACTTTCACGTTCATATAATATTCAAAGATTTGTGGCTCATTTTCACAATAAAAAAAAAAATACCAGAACTACAAGCTCGTAACGCGCCACTCGGTGGCGCGCTACGAGCTTGTAGATCTGCTATTTTTCAATAGCTAAATTATAACAATGTTTAAAACACAAAAAGGGGCTCCCGCCCAAAATGGGTTAATCAGGGCATTGCTGATTGTTGAAAGCGTAATTACGTCGTCTTTTGAGCAGTGCCTGTTCCTTAATTATCATTCTTCATTTCATTCCTCATCATTATAATCCTCATCATCTCTCCGCAGTCACTGAAAACATGACTCAGATTTAAGAAAAGGTCTGTCACAGACAGACAGACAGACAGAATGCTAACTGCACAGTGCCGCATATAGCACGCGGCGATAATCCATCCCATATATATAGTTATGGACAGTTGAATGTCGCTCCAAAGCACCAGAAACAGAAATCACGAGAAACATTTTAGCATTATCCTGAACCAGATGAACATTTTTGTGATGACCATAATGGCGTTGTTGATCCTGGCCGGGTCATTTACAGGCTGCGGTATAGAGCTACCCTCTATCGTAAAAAAACACTGAGCTGCGGTATAGAGCTCCCTCTATCGTAAAAACCACTGAGCTGCGGTATAGAGCGCCCTCTATCGTAAAAACCACTGAGCTGCGATATAGAGCTACCCTCTATCGTAAAACCACTGAGCTGCGGTAGAGCGCCCTCTATCGTAAAACCACAGGCTGCGGTAGAGCTACCCTCTATCGTAAAAACCACTGAGCTGCGGTACAGAGCGCCCACTATCGTAAAACCACTGAGCTGCGATATAGAGCTACCCTCTATCGTAAAACCACAGGCTGCGGTAGAGCTACCCTCTATCGTAAAAACCACTGAGCTGCGGTATAGAGCTACCCTCTATCGTAAAAAGCACTGAGCTGCGGTATAGAGCACCCTCTATCATAAAAACCACTGAGCTGCGGTATAGAGCTACCCTCTATCGTTAAAACCACTGAGCTGCGGTATAGAGCTACCCTCTATCGTAAAAACCACTGAGCTGCGGTATAGAGCACCCTCTATCGTAAAAACCACTGAGCTGCGGTATAGAGCTACCCTCTATCGTAAAAACCACTGAGCTGCGGTAGAGCTACCCTCTATCGTAAAAACCACTGAGCTGCGGTATAGAGCTACCCTCTATCGTAAAAACCACTGAGCTGCGGTATAGAGCACCCTCTATCGTAAAAACCACTGAGCTGCGGTACAGAGCACCCTCTATCGTAAAAACCACTGAGCTGCGGTATAGAGATAACCTGACGCTGCCAGATCCAAAAAGCTTGCTACACAAATTTGTTTCACAGCTTATTGGGATCTGGGATCGCGGAAGCAAATTCGATGACGGGGCTGTTCCTTTTTTTCAAGATACATGGTAGATGATTGGATGGGAGCGTCTGTCTATCACCGTGTGGGCGTGCAAACACAACCAATCATATTGATGTGTCTATATAGCTTCACATCCGGTTTCGCACATATCCCGCCCTTAGCTCACGCTGATTGGTTCGGTACGAAGCAGATCTGACTCAGGGCTCAACTCCGTCAGAGATCCCAGATGAGTGTTGTGTTGGGGAATATGTTTCCCCAATACCGCCCTCATCTGTCAGCGTCAGGTTAGTATAGAGCGCCCACTATCGTAAAACCACTGAATCTTGATCATTGGTAAATGGTGCATGCATTTAAATATAGCGCCTTTATCCAAGGCACTTTACAGAGATTGTGCATTACATTACATTGATTCATACACCGATGGCAGCGGAAACCATGTAAGGCACCAACTAGCACATCAGGAGCAAATAGCGGTGCAGTGTCTTGCTCAAGGACACTTCAACAGTAACTCTGGGGGAGCCCACATAAGGGGTTCGAACTGGCAACCTTGCGGGTACCATCCAGGCACTCCACCCCTGACCCACCGCCGCCGCCGCCCTCATTGGCAGTGTGTGAGCCTTGGAAGAATATTACGGTAATAAATCTTGCCATTGGCAGTTGAGTTAAAACCGGGAGAGCATCTGTGTCATTTTAGATTTTAGGTATATAGGCTATATTATACTAAGGCTGTCACGATTCTCGATATGTATCGAAATCAAATCGAAATTGGCGGTCGATACAGTGTATCAAAATCACAAGCCGACTATAGCGATATTGCACGTCCTGTCCGTTTTTTCACCCTGGTACGTTTCTCACAGGACGGGTTTCAGCCAGTCGGGACGGGTTTCAGTCAGGACGGGTTTCAGCCAGTCAGGACGGGTTTCAGCCAGTCGGCCACGGATACAAACGGTACAACAACCAGCCTGTAGCTCAGTGCGTGCAGTCTGTGTAGAGAGCAGACAACAACAAAGCCAATTCACCAAAAGGAATCATTCAAAGAAAAGCACTTTGAGCTGCATTTCATGTCATGAAAGGTGCTATACAAATAAAGTTTTATTATTATTATTATTAAATTCACCAAAAGGAATCATTCAAAGAAGAAGCCGTTTATAATCGCTTTTGTCCCGTGGACGGGACATTTAGATAAAAATAAAAATAAACAGATGAAAAGCATGCATAATAAAAGCATACATTTGTGTACAATAAACGGAGTGACAGGTTCCATATGGGGCTGCCATATGGAGTCTGGACTGATGCTGGTCTCCTGCACGCTATATGGCTGCTTCAGCGCGTCCTGCATCGAGACCAGGACGCCGTTATAGGCTTGTTGTGGCGCTGCGGTGAGCTAGCATAATATCACCGCGGCGCGCGGACGAAGCTGTGTTCGGTGCGAGACATGGCGTAGAGGCTAACTACAGAGAGGCTGCTACACATAGCCTATACCTACATTATAGTGGAGTGAGCTCTTTTATAACTCCATGGGAGTGAGAGGTTCCCTGTGGGGCCTCATGTTAGTCCCCGAGTCCCGACTCCAAGTAAGAGTTACCAAATGTTGGTATTGGAAATTCTGTTATGGAGGTTATGTCCTCTGAAGCAAAAATAGATGTTTTGCAATGTTCCACTGTACCACTGTTCTGGAATAATAATAATAAAATATATGTTTTCTAATGTTCCACTGTAGGCCTATACCACTGTTCTGGAATTGCTGCCCAGCATGCACTCTCCAAAACTCCCCATGCACTTAGATCATTCCACTGTTTTTATTGATTTTATTCCTTCTTCTTAGTGCCCCCCCCCCCCCAATAAAGTAATAAAGTCCACGCCCTGGCTATTATTTACTAACTTTTATTTTTATTTAGTTACTTAAAGTAGAGCTTAACAATAACGTTGTGATCTCATCATCTTAGAGAAACATCTGAAAATGTTTATTTATATTGTTGGTTATTCTCATTCTTATGTGTTATTATAGTCAAATTAAAGTGACTTATTGCAGAGAAACAAGTGTTTTTTTCTTTACAAATCAAAACGTTAGCCTAAATTAAACACCCAGCGAGCGCCCAGGACGAAGTTTTATCCAAAAGACGAAGTTTATTGATATGAAAACCGATCGCATCGCTCCACAGCCTATAACTGACGTCAACGGAAATCTTGAAATGTTAATAACTTGCGATCTAAGTATACTATTCTAAGAAAAGGTCCCGTGTTCGCTATAGTCGCATTAGATTTAATCATGCTTCCCGTTGTTGGCGATCACCTTTAGAGTGTTTCGGCTACATTTAGCTGCTCCAGCCACATCCGGGCAAAACTTCCGGTCCGTCGGTAAAAGTGAATCGGCCTCAGGTTAATTCATGTAGTTAACCCATTCTGGACGGGAACCCCTTTTTGGTGTTTTAACTAAGCATTATGTTAAACTTTAGCTATTGAAAAATAGCAGATCTGCAAGCTCATAGCACGCCACCAAGTGGCGCGCTACGAGCTTGTGTAGGTCTGCTATTTTTTTTTTATCGTAAAAAAATGTGGCACAAATCTTTGAATATATATTTTTTCAGAGCGACCATTTTATTTAATTTCGACGTCAGGAACAATACGGTTATGATACTGGAATAAAACATATAAAAAAAAAGAACCCCAGTGCTGGCTGAGGCTCACAGTAACGTATTTGTCTCTGTCGTGTTGCTGCTGCTGTGAAATAGTGATTTGTGTAAAATCATGAAGCCATGGATGTTCTTATAAAACACATCTGATATGAAGGGCCAGGCTGATGAATAACCCATTCTGAACGGGAACCCCTTTTGGTGTTATAGCATCACGTTATGCTTTAGCTATTGAAAGGTGCTTGTAGGTCTGCTATTTTTTGAAAAATCGAAGAACGACTGACATTTTTTTTTAAATCTGATCTCAGGTCAGAATGGGTTCATCAGACCAGTGTGTGTCCTAGTGGAAACCTCGTATGAATCTGATCTCAGGTCAGAATGGGATAATGTATGCCAGCATTTCTAGTACGCCAAGACACACATCATTTGCATTCCGTCCCTCAGACTCCCCTTCAGTGTTGCTATAGTGAGAAGCGAGACTTGGCTCGAAAAACACTCATTTCTGGCATGTGACACAATACTCAGCGTTACGATGCACATCTTACTTTATCTTTATTCCGTGTAATAATCCACCTGCAACGTGACTTGGCTTGCTCACTTTCTGCATGCGGGCATCGTATGATATACAACCGGCGGTATAGAGTTTTGTTTGTGTCATTATTATCGCAGCTCATTAAAAAAAAACTAGACTTTAGGCTATTTGAAAACGCTTTCAACGGCACTAATTAAAAGCTACAGTAAAAAAATGTATGTTTACAGTACGTGTGGGAGAAAAAGCCGCAAGCTTCTAGATCAGAAGGCAAGCATGCGCTTCTTAAATTTAAGACAGTATAAAGGAAAGGGCCACGAGTTGCTTTTGAGACTGCGGGGGCTGTATTTTGCGTGTCTTAAGTAGCAGGTCTTATTACTTGACGCTGGAGGCGTGGTCAATGCTCTTTGGCCACTCAGAATAGCCAAATGGCATTGAACACGCCTCCAGGTCTTAAGTTAAGTAATACGACCTGGTACTTAAACACTGACTAGAGATCAGTTTAATGTCTATAACCACTGACTATAGAGATCATTTTAATGTCTATAACCACTGACTAGAGATCAGTTTAATGTCAATAACCACTGACTACAGATCAGTTTAATGTCTATAACCACTGACTAGAGATCAGTTTAATGTCTATAACCACTGACTAGAGATCAGTTTAATGTCTATAACCACTGACTAGGGATCAGTTTAATGTCAATAAACACTGACTATAGAGATAATCTTAATGTCTATAACCACTGACTAGAGATCAGTTTAATGTCTATAACCACTGACTAGGGATCATTTTAATGTCTATAACCACTGACTACAGATCAGTTTAATGTCTATAACCACTGACTAGAGATCAGTTTAATGTCTATAACCACTGACTACAGATCAGTTTAATGTCAATAACCACTGACTAGGGATCAGTTTAATGTCTATAACCACTGACTACAGATCAGTTTAATGTCTATAACCACTGACAAGAGATCAGTTTAATGTCTATAACAACTGACAAGAGATCAGTTTAATGTCTATAACAACTGACTGGAGATCAGTTTAATGTCTATAACCACTGACTATAGAGATCAGCTTAATGTCTATAACCACTGACTAGAGATCAGTTTAATGTCTATAACCACTGACTAGAGATCAGCTTAATGTCTATAACCACTGACTAGGGATCAGTTTAATGTCTATAACCACTGACTAGGGATCAGTTTAATGTCTATAACCACTGACTACAGATCAGTTTAATGTCTATAACCACTGACTAGAGATCAGTTTAATGTCTATAACCACTGACTAGAGATCAGTTTAATGTCTATAACCACTGACTAGAGATCAGCTTAATGTCTATAACCACTGACTAGAGACGGGTTTAAAACGAATAGAATCAGTCATATGTCTCTGGCATTAATACAAAAATAAAATACTATCTCGCTACTAATATTTGTAGTGAGAGAGAGAGATAATTAAGGTATGGTTTAACCCATTTTGATCGGGAACCCGTTTTGGTGTTAGCATTATGTTGTGCTTTAGCTATTGAAAAATAGCAGATCTACAAGCTCATAGCGCGCCACCGAGTGGCGCGCTACGAGCTTGTAGGTCTGCTATTTTTGAAAAATTGAAGAGCGACTGACATTTTTTAAATCTGATCTCAGGTCAGAATGAAAACTGTCAGGATGTAGAAGACATTTTTAGAATCTGATCTCAGGTCAGAATGGGTTAATTAGTTTACATCACGCTGCACTGCACATCGTATTATTGTTCATAACATTGCCGTTCGTTCCACACCAGCTCACACCTTATTATCCGATAGACTGAGAGAGACTCCTAATACCCTTTTTCACAGATCTTTAGAAAAACAGTTCAAAAACAGCAGGTTTACAAGCTCAGCTCAAAGCGCAGCACAAAGTGTATATATTTGCAATTTTTTAATTCAACAATCTAAATGTTAATGAGCTAATTATCTGATGAACTATAATAGATGGGGCGCGTGCGCGCTCACACACACACACACACACACACGCACACACACACACTCACACACACACACACACACACACACACACCCCTAGGGCATACTGTAGTGAGGGCATGCGTTCGGTAGTTTGGTAATTTGGCTCCAGACTGGTATACAGTACGTGTTTGTGAGTCTTGTTGTTGTTATTCTTGTAATAGCTCCAACAGATGATCTCTAAATAGCCAGTCCTCGGTTGTGCTGCTGCACAACGCCAGAGGCAAACTATAACCGAGATGAATTCATTATGAATCACAAAATGACATCATTTAGTTTATTATCCCAGAGAGCATGCCATGGCAGGCATGCAGCATTTCTCATGGCATAATCAGCTTCTGGTCTCACAGCTGCTGCTGAAGACTTTTTTTAGGATCTACTGCAGTCCCAGAAGGGTAAAGTAACTAAAGTACATTTACTGAAGTATATAGGCCTATACTGCAGTCCCACCGAGGTAAAGTAACTACCGGTAAGTACATTTACTGAAGTAGGCATACTGCACTTAACCCATTTAGGCCTGACGTCGATATTTAAAAAAAAAAAAAAATCACACCCGTGTGAACTAAGTGGTGCAACTCTGTGAGGGGGTCCCCGGGAGGGGGAGGGGGGGAGGGGGGGGGGTGGAGTTCCAGACACCACAGGAACACACCCAGGGGTGCCGGCCCCGATCCCGGCGAGCCGCCCCGCGTCCGAAACAGTTGAGAAATGACAGAGTTATACCGTGTGGGGGTCCCTCTACTGTACCCTCTACTGTACTGTACTTTACTGTACTGGTTTAGGTTTAGGTTTATTTATTTAGCATATAGTACAAAAAATAGACAATAACATATCAAAGAAACAAAAATACAATGCAAGGAAAGGAAGAAGCCATGGATAAGGCTTATATGGAATCCTTTCCTGAAGGAAGAGGTCATTGGTTTAAAAGATTAAAAGTTCATAAAGAACAGTAGGCCTACATAAATCTACAAGTTGTCAAAGGGGGGGCAGCTGTGCAGTAAAGAAAATAAAAACACAGACTGCACAGAAAACAGAATTAAACAATACAACAACAACTGTACTGGCACACCTGGAATCACCATATATACAGTTAATAATTATGTGCGTGTGTGTGTTTGTGTGTGTGTGTGCGTGTGTGCGTGTGTGTGTGTGTGTGTGTGTTTGTTTGTGTGTGTTAGGTTGCACACAGGTGGTGAAAAACAACCATGCCATTTTCGTGCTCACACATATACCCAGCCAGCCAGGCAGGCGCGCACACACACACACACACACACACACACACACACACACACACACACACACACACACACACACACACACACACACACACACACACACACACACACACACACACACACACACACACACACACACACACACACACACACACACACACACACACACACACACACACACACACACACACACACACACACACACACACACACACACACACACACACACACACATACTCACTTATAAGGAAGAGGTTTGCACCACTTAAAAATGCCTCCCAACTTTCTGAATCAGTTTCTGTTTCTGTATCAGTGGTGCTCAATATTTCAGGTCAAGGACCCCAACAAATATATACTGTATGTAATTGGGCCGCCGACCTCCATCTGAAAAAATGTTGTTGTTCCATGATTGGACCCTCCAGAAGCAAAGATTTGAGTTAAAAACGTTCGCTCTGAAAGAATAATATTCAGTAAGATTTGCACCACATTTTCATGACTTTTAAAAAAATAGCAGAGACTTGTGTATTTTGTGCAGTGTATAGAATAGGTACGCATATGGATTATCCACTTGAATGAATCAATTTGTTTTCCTGTTATCACAGCTTGTTCTTAAAGTTTGTATAGAGTTTCTTGTGGATTACAGATTTATATTCCATTGGGAATGGATAGTCTTTGATAATATAATTCTCATCATTCAATTGTCTCATGCATAATATGATGTGTTCTGCATAACAATTGAGCTCCCATTATCGGCAGAGAATATCACAATTAAGAGTGAGTAATGCTTTCCCTTTTTGTTGTGCGTCGGACGTGCCTTTTAAGTGGTGCAAACCTCTTCGCTGGCTGGCTGGGTATGTGTGAGCCATAGACTGTAAAAAAATATGGACAAAGCGTTCCCCGGGTCTAACATGAACGTAAAATGAAGCCTGTCAGTCCTTGTATTGTAAGTCGCCATCTTTCTAGATCCGTTTGGGCCCAGCTGGCCCATTGGCTGGCCCAGACAACGAGGCGGGACTTCCCCCCCTTCTTCTCCGTTGGTTTTTATTTTGACTCGAGTGGGAGGGGAATCATAGACTGTAACGGTAGCCACGCCCCTCAGAACATACGCGACTTTATGGCCATTTCTTTAATAAATGGGACCATAATTTTCCAAAAAGAATATTACGACATTAGATATGAGACTTTAAACTAGTGACTGGAAGCAGAAAAAGTATTCATGACCATGTTTATTAAGGTAATACAGTCTATAGGTGAAGTTGGGCCCAAATACATGGACTTCTATGGGGCTATATGGGTTTTTCTGGGTCCAATGACAGCGCCACAACAGGCCATTATAATGATGAACTTTCAGGAAATCCCGATTTCCTCAGTGGCTTCACAAAATATCTGTCTGACTGCCCCCCATGGTGCAGAGCACAGAAACAGCATGGTTGTTTTTCACCACTTGTGCGCAACCTAACACACACGCACATATTAACTGTATATATGGTGATTTCAGGTGTGCCAGTACAGTAGAGGGTACATTAGAGAACCCCCAACACGGAGTTGCACCACTTATACTTCACACGGGTGTGATTTTTTTTTCATTTAATTTGATCATCTGTTGGGTCCATGCACTGTGTCTAAAAAAATCATTTTTTTACACGACTCCTTAATGTTTGCCAGGTATTAATAACACGGAGTATACGCCAAAAGCGGCGAAAACGGAGGGTTAAATTAGTACCCTATATATCCTTCCAAACTTCCGGAATCTCAGTTTTCCAGGGTTTGTATTCTTTAATCCATGTTTTGATCCGATCGTATCGTTATAGCCTGCACCGTTCGTTATAGCACACAAGCCGTGTATAAGTACAATATTTACAGGGAATGGAAAAAAAAGAGGATCAAATGCAGTTGTAATTTAGTCACAAGCTCGTGTTAGTATTTTCATTGTCCAATTTCTCTCTGTTCTGTCCCGTTTCTCCTCAGTGGCTGGAGCAATTAATCAGATTTTCACACATTTCACACCAACAGCATACATACATAATATGCATTCATGCACCCACCCTGCGAAGCGTTTTTTTTTTCACTTTCCCAAACTTGTACGCTGTTTAGTGTTTATTAGTGTTTTTAATGTAACAAACAGGATTCTATCGTCGCCAAGGTTACAGCCCCCCAAGCAATGGGATGAACGAATCAACTGCGTGTATCCCCACAGACACTGCGTTCTAGGGGCGAGAGGTGTGTCTAATTCACATTGTGTTATAGCACATAATAATATGTAATATTATTATTATTATTATATGTAAAAGTCATGCAGTGCAGCAGCTGGTTCTCTGAGCCTTTGATTAGACAGCGGTCTGTTATAGAGCCCGGCCAGCGGTCATTATTGAGAAATAACACAATTCAGAGTGTGTGTGTGTGTGTGTGTGTGTGTGTTGCAGTGCATAACCCAAACTCTGTACATACTTTGGGTGCTCATATTATATATCCCCGGACGGGTATCGACTAGTAGTTTTATAAAACATACAAACCACAGTTTTTCAAAAAAAAAAAAGAAAATACCAGTTCTAACAACAGTCTCACAACACGTACAATTGCGATGTGAAGCGTTCATGTGAGATTGTATAACTTATATGTGTCCGTTGAAGAATTGATACTGTCAGCGTGATGAATGTGGTCATTTTAACCCATTCTGACCGGGAACCCGTTTTGGTGTTAGCATCATGTTATGCTTTAGCTATTGAAAAATAGCAAATCTACAAGCTCATAGCGCGCCACCGAGTGGCGCGCTACGAGCTTGTAGGTCTGCTATTTTTGAAAAATCGAAGAACGACTGACATTTTTAGAATCTGATCTCGGGTCAGAATGGGTTCATCAGACCATGCAGTGTGTGTCCAGTGGAAACCTCGTATGAATCTGATCTCAGGTCAGAATGGGTTAACAAGATTCTGAAGTGCGACCTGATAAAGGATTATTCTGTTCGTATTTTTTTTTGCCCATGGGGGACAGAGGATTAATGAGTATAAGTTTAAGTTTAAGTATTCGCATCACAGCTGCTATACCTTTAAAGGAGTAGGTTCAGCCAAACAAATGACGTATTTTCTATTAATCACACGCAACATAAAGCCTCAAATGCATGTGTATGTGTGTGTGTGTGTGTGTGTGTGTGTGTGTGTGTGTGTGTGTGTGTATATATCCCTTTTTTCCCGCATTCCAATCCTAACTTATCCTAAGCCAATCATTTGATGACCGGCGGAGACTCTGTGGGCTGTATTTTGCGTGTCTTAAGTACCAGGTCTTATTCCCTAACTTGAGTAAACTAAAGACCTGGAGGCAATGCCATTTGGCTATTCTGAGTGGCCAAAGAGCATTGATCACGCCTCCAGGTCTTTAGTTTACTCAAGTTAGGTAATAAGACCTGGTACTTAAGACACGCAAAATACAGCCCTGAGTCTCCTACTGAGTCTCCTATACTGACCCATCAATTTGTCTATGAATTGATTGTATAGGGCCTAATTGGGAACAAGACCGCAAGGACTTTCTTTTGGTGCTAACCATTTTTCTTTTCTCGCTGTGCTTTTAAAGAAGCAGATATCATCCACTATAGTGTTGCCTTGACCAGACCATCCACACATTTATATATCCTCCAGACTGGACTATTGTAACTTCCTTCTCTCCAGCATTGACCAGGCATCATTTAAGCGCCCATGCAGACAGTTGGTGCAAAATGCTGCTCGCCTCCTCAACCGGCACGCAAAAGAACCGCGAGCACACAGCCCCAGATTTAGCTGCACTGCACTGTACTGGCTCCTTGTATCTTTTAGGATAGATTATTAAGATTATTTAGTTTACTTATAAAACCCTGCACGGCCCCATGGACCCTTAATATTTATGAGAACTCTTAGACCCCTATACACCCCACAAAGGGCACTGGGGTCAGCTGACACACTGCTGTTGAAGGTTCACGTGGCGAACCTAAGGAGTAGGGGCTCCTATAGGCTCTGGAACAACGTGCCCATTTATATAAAGACATGTCTTTTAAATCACTTCTCAAAACAAACTTTCAACCGCTCTTAATCGTTTGAGTTTTGTTTGTTTGTTTATTGCACTTCTGTTGTTGTTGCACTGATTGTTGATGGGTTTTTTTTAATCTCACCACAGCACTTTGGTTAATTCCGATTGTTTTAAATGTGCTCTATATATGAATACAGTTTTTATTTGATTTGATGTCTGCTTATTATTATGTAAGCGGCTTTGGGCTTTTTGCTTTTCTGTAAAGTTAAGCTTGTCAATATTGGCAGTTTGAGGCCCGGCTGCGTGTTTTTATACCCAGCTGTATTTGAATAGCTATAATATAAAGTGACACAGATGCTTTCCTGGTTTGAATGGGTTTAAGAGTCAACCTTATAGAGTATATATGAATAGAGACGGCACCCGGCGCCCCCTTTGCAATATTCCTCCGTTGAATACCAAGACGATCGCTCCGCTGAGAAAACAAGAAGTCCTATTTAGATGCAATGATTCACTACAAACTATACTACACATTGAGATTCAAATGTATTAACCCATTCTGGGCGGTATAACCCCTTTTGGTGTATTAGCATTATGTTATGCTTTAGCTATTGAAAAATAGCAGATCTACGAGCTCATAGCGCGCCACCGAGTGGCGCGCTATGAGCTTGTAGGTCTGCTATTTTCGAAAAAATCGTAAAAATGTGTCGCAAATCTGTGAATATAATATTCTTTCAAAGTGAATGTTTTTACCTCAGGTCTAAATGTATTAACTATAAGGGCTTTTCCCGTGATAAGACAAACCGCCTGAATGATTCTGTTCATTACATATTGCAACTCTTTTTTTTTATAGCAGCACATTTGCAGACATAATGGAACAGAATAACTCTAAATCTGAGAGCGAGCCGGAAAACAAGTGGTTTTCTAAAGAGACATTGAATACATTTTGGGTCAATTTATTGTTTATACACAGGGCTTCGTGAACATATCCCAGAGTCCCAGACAGAGATATAGGCCTATTTTTCGTTTTATTGTTATGTGTTAGATTAATCGAAAATACCCCTTTGTTCTGGTGACTCATAATACCGTTTACCTCATCCTATACGTTATAAACAACAAAACCCGCACGTAGAAATGATAATCATAACACGGGTCGCCTCCACAAGCTGGAGTCAGTGGCCCCACCAAGTGAACCGAGTTGTCGCAACTCTCTCATCTAAACGGTGCTGGACCAAAGACCAATTTCCTTACGGCCACTTCATTGAGCATAACAAGCAGACCCGATTGAATGAAGCGAGACCCATGAAATGCACTATATAAGACCCTTTATTTTTTGTTAGCAATGACTTTAATTGAGCTGTGCATAAAACGCACCATACTTTATTCATCTCACTGCAGTTCACCACAAAGTATTATATTTACGTATTGTATATTTTTACTTCATTTATTTTGGTGCTATTTCATTTACTTTATATATACTTATATATATTTACTTTGCATACTTTGCACTGTTTGCATAAATCTTTGCAAATATTAAAGATTTCAGATTTGGAATTGTATTTATTTCTTTCAGATACATTTTCTACTTTAATATATAACCATATTATAACCATATAAAATGAAACGGGAGTTAAAGGTAGAGTAAGTGATTTCACTCAAAAAACCTTAGGTTTCGTTTTTGCCTTGGGACCCAGCCTTTCATCCAATCAGGATAGAGAACCAAAAACGAAACCTAAGGTTTTTTGACCCCCAGGGGTTAACTGGGGACAGGGAGGAACTCATGGTCAGCACACTCTATAGTAGGGAGGATTATCACAACAAAACAAAAAAATAAGTGATATTTGAATTAAGTGAAATCACTTACTCTACCTTTAAATGCAAAATATGACAAAATGTTTTCATGGGTAACTATTCATAGACCAGTGCTTTTCAAGCCACTGGTAAAAAAAAAAGAGGGAAAGATTATTTGAATGGAATATTTAGGAAAAGTCGTAGAGCTTCACGGGGCAAAGATAATCAACTTCAAAATCTCAAAATGGGTCAGAGAGACCTCACAGAGTTAGACACTCGAGTCTCTTCCTTGCCATTATCTTCTGGCCTTGTCCAAAAATTGTCCCATATCTTCGGGGCCCGGCGGCAGCCAGCAGGCCACTATTCTAAACTATCCACCTGAACCGTCTGCTCCGAGTGCAGTTTTTTTGGGGGTCGTTCCAGCTGCTGCACAAAGCAATCCTTTTTTGGCATCCACCAACCTTATTAGCCCGGAGATTGATTCGGTGTAAATAGGGAGGACGCTTCCCCTCCCACTTTTTGCACAGCGGGTTGTGGAGGTCATGGAGTCATTGAAGCTAGACTAGTTTTTTTAAGATCAGGCCTCGTGTAACGCGGAGCCAGAGGGTGTCACAGTTTTATTTTTCTAATATACAGTATATTAGATGTCAATTATCTTATGTGATCCTGGGCTCTGCACACCCTCCGCCAACCTAGTTGCGAACGCAGTGAGCACTTACTATAAGACCTAGCAGATCATGTCTGTGTGTCTGTGTGTCTGTGTGTCTGTCTGTCTGTCTGTCCCGCTATCCAAATATGGAGTGTGTTGCATCAGCAATCACTCAGCTCCATATGGGCACAAAAGGGGCCAGGTCCACTCAGTTCCATTTATGGGCACAAAAGGGGCCAGGTCCACATATACAGTAACAGCGGGACAGACACAGAGACAGACAGACAGACATGATCTGCAGGGTCTCAGCTGCGTTCGCTTCCCGCGTTTGCGCGTCTTACTGGTCTCCATATATGGGGGACAAGGGGAGAGCAACGGACTTGAACTCATGCTTCCTTCATGCCTGAGTGTCCAAGTTGCTCCTTTACATCTGACAGGGGGAGAGTTTCCCTGGTTGGACGTAGCGCCATGTGGAAGGAATACGTTATTCCAACCAGTTCCTTTCCCCTCCATCAGGCGCCCCGGCTGGCCAGGGCGGGGGAGGCGTTGGTGGCACCGTTTTATATAACGTTAAATAAAAATGTAAACAACAAAACATAATTCAATTAAAATTGTCATAGATGATACTGACAGTATTTAAATATTCTATTTCATTTTGAAGCTTGAACCAGTCTGATTCCTCACTGTATACACAATCCCCACTGGGAGTGAGTGGTTAATCATTAGCAGCAATCATTATTGTTAGCATGTGTTCCCCACTCCAACTATGACTCACATGGTTTACGTGCGTCATTTTGTGTCCCATTATTGATTTCCATTCATCGAAAGAGGTTTACATGCGTTTGCTGTAAAGGGTCAAAATTATAGCCATTGGCTGTGGCCCAGGGGCCCTTGGCTCTCAGGGGCCATTTTGGTAAACAAGACAGTGCGGTATTATTGGGTGGTTGTGTAAAACTTTGGACAAAAAGATGATAAAAAAAATCAGACAAAAAACGGTCCTCTTGGGGGTTACATTGTCCCTGTTCGCTGCTATGAATGTCATCCCGTCATGTAGAGAATGTTGAAATATTTGACTACTGTATATACAGTATAGTCCTCCACGTTTTCTGCCGGAACTTTATTAATAAAAAACAGCTGACATCATGCATGCAATGAGTTGGATGAGTATACAGGCTGTCCTATAAGGAGACCCGAAACTATAAAGTCCTCAACGAAAACGCATAGTTTTCCGTGCGGCCGTGTATGGAATAAACGCAATATTATATGGAATCAAGCTGCAACTCTTATACTGAAGAAAGGCAAGACAGAATGTATAACTATACACGCTTGTGCTGGTTTTATGCTGCGTGGCATAGAAGAGAGAAATATACTTTAGTGATCTCATAATCCTTTTTTTATCACGGCCAGTATAAAGTCAATGTTCATTAGCTCCCTGTTCGAGGTTGATGACACACAATGGAGACACACAAAACTTGCTAATGAAGCTATAGAGACTATTATTCACACCTACTGTTGCAGAGAGAGAGAGAGAGAGAGAGAGAGCACTCTGGACTTATTTCTAACTAAGCTAACACAAGTTAGTGGAACACTGAGCTCAGAATGAAGTCACAAGATGTTCTCATCATCACCAGAAGCTGTTGCATCGTCTCTGATTGATCTGTTCATCTGTTGTCGTCGACTGTGGAGAGGAACAAAAGCTTGCGAGGTAGAGAGAGAGGATCAGTGCAGAATGCTGGGAAATGTTACACTACTTAACCCATTCTGGGCGGGAACCCCCGTTGGTGTTTCAAAGCATTATATGTTATACTTTAGCTATTGAAAAATAGCAGATCTACAAGCTCGTAGTGCGGCACTGAGTGCCGCACTACGAGCTTGTAGATCTGCTATTTTTGAAAAATCGTGAAAGTGTGGCGCACATTTGGAATATCAATATTCTTTCAGAGTGAACGTTTTTTAGCTCAAATCTTTGCTTCTGGGGGGGTCCCTGGAACAACATATTTTCTATATATGAACTATATATTTACAGATGTGGGTCGGAAGGCCAAATACATATACCGTAATTCTAGGGCTCCTTGACATGAAATAACACATGAGAACCGCATGCACTGACATATAGAAACAGGGTTTGATTTATATAGAAGACATTTTGTAGAATGCGGGTCTCGGTTCATAATGGGTTAAAGAGGAGGATGAAAAGTCGATAAAAGTCATTTCTTGCTTGAACGTTTCCTGGTAGAGCTGCCAGGATCAGAGTATAGGAAGATGGAGGAGGAACACACGCACGCACGCACACACACACACACACACACACACACACACACACACACACACACACACACGCACACACACACACACATGATAGGCTGTACGAACACAATGGAAACGGCTCATCTCATCTCCCGTCAGGTCAGAATGCAGTACAGTACAGTATAGCCAGACTGCTAAAACCAAAGCCAAAAAGAGCCCAGAGCGAATAAGTCATATAGAAAGAAAGAAATAGAAGAAAATGTAGTAAAAATGAAATACATTTTCCCCTTTTTAATAGAGCCATTATCATCATGCGAGTTAAAGTATTTATAGTTATAATATGGACAACTTCGAAGGAGAGTGACGGATCAAGCCCTGGCGCTATACGCCAAGGGGGGTGCGGAGGGCGCTCCAGCACCCCCTGCTGGTGGAGAGGAGAATTTTTTGACATGTCTATCAGAGCGTGCTGAATGCAGAATGCAGAATGCAGAGCCAGTGAGTTGACAGATAGACACAACAACATGACAAGACAGCAAAAACCTATTGTAGTTTTACTTTCACCCTGCACCAGGTTTAAAGAAATCTATAACCCAAACAACAACACAATAAGAGTCACATATTGTTATTATGATTAACTCGGTTAACTATAGGTCCTAAATAAGTAATTATTAGGCCAATTATACCCGAATTATTTTGCGCGGCCTCGCGCATATCCCTCCCACCCTTCAGCTCCCCCTGGTATAAATACCTTCCAGGGCCCGTGGGGCTTAAGAAGCGCCAGTACATTCCATTGTTATATAATCCGGGCCTGGTTGGAAGTATATTAAACATCAGGGATTTGATCAGGTTTAAGGACCACTATAGCTTATAGAGACCAATCCGCGGAGCAGAGCCCTGGCTGTAGGCAATCATAGCTACCGGTGTCAAATTAACCCATTCTGAACGGGAACCCATTTTGGTGTTAGCATCATGTCGTGCTTTATAGCTATTGAAAAATAGCAGATCTACAAGCTCGTAGCGCGCCACCGAGTGGCGCGCTACGAGCTTGTAGCTCTGCTATTTTTGAAAAATCGAACAACGACTGACATTTTTAGAATCTGATCTCAGGTCAGAATGGGTTAATCAGACCAGTGTGTGTCCAGTGGAAACCTCGTATATGAATCTGATCTCAGGTCAGAATGGGTTAAGCACAGCTTGACACAGCGGCTTCGATCGGCCTATAGCGGGGCACTGCTCCGTGGATTTGTCCATAGCTCCTATACACACCTGTCGTGGTGTTTCAGCACCATGGACAGCTCCTTCATTTCATCCACACAAAGGCAGAAAGGTCAGTTCTGTGTATCCACACTTTTCCTGGGCTGTGTGTGCTCCAGTTCCTGTCGATTTGATCCAATGGAAGCCAATGAAACTGGTCAGATGACCAATGATATCCAATGAAATCAACAGGAACTGGAGCACACACAGCCCAGGAAAAGTGTGGATAGAGCGTCGCGGTCCCGCCCCCCTTTCAGAACGACGAGTGGCCCCGGAAGAGAATTCCCCATTCATTTTTCCCATAGACGTTTCAAAAAAGTACGTATTTTAAAGACCTTTAAAGCCTCGGACGAACTCGGCTCCTGACAAATCATGACAACAAACTGTTTTTTTTTTGGGCCGAACAAATATATATTTTTAATTTCTATTCATTTATTTCCATGATTTGTCCGGAGCCGAGTTGGCTTTGTCCGAGGCCTAAAGGTCGTTACTGTCACTGAGCTAGCCTGGAATCCAGACGGATTCGTCGCTCTACTCACCTGTATATGCTGCTAAACTTGAGGTTTAAGGGGAAATCTAGTGCCCACAATTGCCCGTTAACTCCTCTTTTCACACAGTGAATTATGTAGGCAAGTCAGGAAGTGACTTTATACCTCTCTGTCTCAAACCATCAAAGTGTGAAATCTCCTCTCTCTCTCTCTCTCTCTCTCTCTCTCTCTCTCTCTCTCTCTCTCTCTCTCTCTCTCTATCTATCCATGGTTCCTGACATGTGTGTTGAAGAAAAAAGAAAAAAACACTCCTTCATATAGCTTCCATTCAACATTACCCTGATCCGTTTCCACATATAAGACTCTCCTTCATAGCTTCCATTCAACAACCCTTATCCATTTCACGTAAGAAGACTCAATCCTCTCCAGATACTGAAAAAAGACTAAAAAGTCCCAAGCGGCTTAAAGGCTTTCTGCTTCACATGCAGGCGAAGAACTAGAGGTATACGCAAAGGTATTGTCAACCATGAGCCAAGCCAAGTGCAATCTGACTATCGCAACCATCAGACAACAGATATTGTATAAGCTGTGAGCTGATGTGTTTTTAACCTGTTTACATATATACTGTTCTTATTGGTTTTTACTCTTATTTTACTTGTTTTCTAATAGTCATTTTCTCAAGTCCCCCCCCCCCCGGCCCAGGTATTATTATTATTATTATTAAGCTCACAACGTGCCTCGTTGTGCCTCACTGTATGCTATATTAGAAAAATACATTATGGAAAATAATTCATTGAATGATTTTCAAATACATGCCATCTTGGGGCGAAGTTTGAGAACTGCTGCGGTTTAGAAGGCATTTGTAGAATGACTGGAATTAATCGTCCTCAGAACTTTGGGTTAACTATAATTTACTGTATAGGCCTGACCTCGAACTTTAAAAAAAAATCTTCTAAATCCTCCAGTTTTCTGAAATAAATATGTTCCACTAGCGCGCCACTACAAGCTCGTATAGCGACACTCGGTGGCGCGCTATGAGCTTGTAGATCTGCTATTTTTCAATAGCTAAAAATTATAACATAATGTTTAAAACACCAAAAGGGGTTCCCGCCCCAAAATGGGGTTTAACCAAGCTGTAGGAGGTGGACAGCAGAGTATGATTATAGAATAAGTTCAATAAATGCATCCAATCTTTTTTTTTTTATATATTTTTTATCCCACGATTTTGTAACCCATTTTTCACCCCTGTTTCAATCATCTACTGTGATCCTGGGCTCTACACACCCTCCGCCAACCTGGGGAGAGCAACGGACTTAGCTCCCTTCATGCCTAAGTGTCCAAGTTGCTCCTTTACACCTGACAGGGGGGAGTTTCCCTGGTTGGACGTAGCGCGTGGAAGGAACACGTTATTCCAACCAGTTCCTTTCCCCTCCATCAGGCGCCCCGGCTGGCCAGGGGGAGGCAGTTTAGAGACCAGGATTACTGCACGTTTTTGTCAGGGTACCTACCCTAGGGGACACGGGGAGAACATGCAAACTCCACACAGAAAGGCCCTTTTCGCCAACCCCGCCTTCGGGTATGGGCACTGATGACGCGGAGGAGGAAACACGGCGCCAGCACCCACATTGCCCCGAGCGGGAATCGAACCCAGGACCTTCTAGCTGTGAGGCGACAGCACTACCAACTGTGCCACCGTGCCCCCATGCATCCAATCTAACAATTGTCTTGATCTGTTGATTTTTTTATTTGCTCATTTACTCATGAATATATTTAATTCAGTTGAACTGTGCGGCTCCAGTGCAAGACTGATGAAAAGAGAGGCAAGGAAAAAAGGGACATTGCATCATTTCGTTTCTGTTGGAACTAAAAAACTATGATGAATCAACTATATCGCTGCCTGGCTTCATGTATAGAACTTATATTTGACACAACAAACTTCATCTGACGAAATCAAACAATCTCCGATTATGAAACAGAATCACGGCTTCTGCTGCTGCTGCTGCAACATCACAGCAACTTTGGACTGTGAAAAAGAGATGAAACTCGATATTCTGCTGCATGGTGGTCTATACAGAATGCATGTCCAGTATGGCGGAAAGTAACTAAGTATATACATGTACACAAGTACTGTATACGTTAGTGCACTTTTGAGGAGATTTTACTCTTAAAATATACCGGAACGTTTACAAATTCCAATATGTTTACTTCTACTAAATCCTTATCTCAGAGGCAAATATTGTACTTTTATACAATTATTTGAAAACTGGAGTTATAGTTACTCAGTTCACCTCTCTCTCTCTCTCTCTCTCTCTCTCTCTCTCTCTCTCTCTCTCTCTCTCTCTCTCTCTCTCTCTCTCTCTCTCTCTCTCTCTCTCTCTCTCTCTCTCTCTCTCTCTCTCTCTCTCTCTCTCTCTCTCTCTCTCAGCAGGCAACAGTGCAGCACTATCCCTCTCTCTGTTTCTGGCACAACAGCGCCCCCTACTGGTACTCATAGTCATATACTGGTGCTCACACCGTCCATTCTTAATTGGTCCTTCTTTCAGACGGGCATCGATTAACGCAGACGTTGTCGCCTGGATACAACGACACCAGGTGTGCTAATGAGGGGGCGTGACAAAGATAGAGCTCAACACAATTCAGGTCTATAGTCAGTCGCGAGCGTGTGAACGAAACGCTAGCGCGCCCATGCAAGTAAATGAGCTTGAGTTGTCGCCCGTCGACTTCTCCACGCGTACAGGAAAAAACACCAACGCAGGTCTCGTTGAAAATGAATCACTAGTTAATCTACGTTAATCGCTGTCCATTTGAAAGGGGCTTTACGCTGTGAGCGACAGGATATGGATACTTGATAATTCACACGCACGCGCACACACACACACACACACACACACACACACACACACACACACACACACACACACACACACACACACACACACACACACACACACACACACACACACACACACACACACACACACACACACACACAATTCTTTCACCGATCTGAGTGGTGACCCTGATATAAAATAAGACAATTAAGGAGAGCAAGCATGTACTGCAGGTTAAACAGAAGTTAGTGAATAGGTGTCTGTACTGCAGGTTAAACAGAAATGCAGTAAATAGGTGTCTGTACTGCAGGTTAAACAGAAATGCAGTAAATAGGTGTCTGTACTGCAGGTTAAACAGAAATGCAGTAAATAGGTGTCTGTACGGCAGATTAAACAGAAGTTCTGCAGTAAATAGGTGTCTGTACTGCAGGTTAAACAGAAGTTCTGCAGTAAATAGGTGTCTGTACTGCAGGTTAAACAGAAGTTAGTAAATGTGTGTCTGTACTGCAGGTTAAACAGAAGTTCTGCAGTAAATAGGTGTCTGTACTGCAGGTTAAACAGAAGTTCTGCAGTAAATAGGTGTCTGTACTGCAGGTTAAACAGAAGTTAGTAAATAGTTGTCTGTACTGCAGGTTAAACAGAAGTTAGTAAATGTGTGTCTGTACTGCAGGTTAAACAGAAGTTCTGCAGTAAATAGGTGTCTGTAATGCAGGTTAAACAGAAGTTAGTAAATAGTTGTCTGTACTGCAGGTTAAACAGAAATGCAGTAAATAGGTGTCTGTACTGCAGGTTAAACATACGTTCTGCAGTAAATAGGTGTCTGTACTGCAGGTTAAACAGAAATGCAGTAAATAGGTGTCTGTACTGCAGGTTAAACGGAAATGCAGTAAATAGGTGTCTGTACTGCAGGTTAAACAGAAATGCAGTAAATAGGTGTCTGTACTGCAGGTTAAACAGAAGTTCTGCAGTAAATAGGTGTCTGTACTGCAGGTTAAACGGAAATGCAGTAAATAGGTGTCTGTACTGCAGGTTAAACAGAAGTTCTGCAGTAAATAGGTGTCTGTACTGCAGGTTAAACAGAAATGCAGTAAATAGGTGTCTGTACTGCAGGTTAAACGGAAATGCAGTAAATAGGTGTCTGTACTGCAGGTTAAACAGAAGTTCTGCAGTAAATAGGTGTCTGTACTGCAGGTTAAACAGAAATGCAGTAAATGTGTGTCTGTACTGCAGGTTAAACAGAAATGCAGTAAATAGGTGTCTGTACTGCAGGTTAAACAGAAGTTCTGCAGTAAATAGTTGTCTGTACTGCAGGTTAAACAGAAATGCAGTAAATGTGTGTCTGTACTGCAGGTTAAACAGAAATGCAGTAAATAGGTGTCTGTACTGCAGGTTTAACAGAAGTTCTGCAGTAAATAGGTGTCTGTACTGCAGTGCAGGTTAAACAGAAGTTCTACAGTAAATAGGTGTCTGTACTGCAGGGTAAACAGAAATGCAGTAAATAGGTGTCTGTACTGCAGGTTAAACAGAAATGCAGTAAATAGGTGTCTGTACTGCAGGTTAAACAGAAGTTCTTCAGTAAATAGGTGTCTGTACTGCAGGTTAAACAGAAGTTCTGCAGTAAATAGGTGTCTGTACTGCAGGTTAAACAGAAGTTCTGCAGTAAATAGGTGTCTGTACTGCAGGCTAAACAGAAATGCAGTAAATGTGTGTCTGTACTGCAGGTTAAACAGAAGTTCTGCAGTAAATAGGTGTCTGTACTGCAGGTTAAACAGAAGTTCTGCAGTAAATGTGCGTCTGTACTGCAGGTTAAACAGAAGTTCTGCAGTAAATAGGTGTCTGTACTGCAGGTTAAACAGAAGTTCTGCAGTAAATATGTGTCTGTACTGCAGGTTAAACAGAAGTTCTACAGTAAATAGGTGTCTGTACTGCAGGTTAAACAGAAATGCAGTAAATAGGTGTCTGTACTGCAGGTTAAACAGAAATGCAGTAAATGTGCGTCTGTACTGCAGGTTAAACAGAAATGCAGTAAATAGGTGTCTGTACTGCAGGTTAAACAGAAGTTCTGCAGTAAATAGGTGTCTGTACTGCAGGTTAAACAGAAATGCAGTAAATAGGTGTCTGTACTGCAGGTTAAACAGAAGTTCTGCAGTAAATAGGTGTCTGTACTGCAGGTTAAACAGAAGTTCTGCAGTAAATAGTTGTCTGTACTGCAGGTTAAACAGAAGTTCTGCAGTAAATAGGTGTCTGTACTGCAGGTTAAACAGAAGTTCTGCAGTAAATAGGTGTCTGTACTGCAGGTTAAAAAGAAATGCAGTAAATAGGTGTCTGTACTGCAGGTTAAACAGAAATGCAGTAAATAGGTGTCTGTACTGCAGGTTAAACAGGAATGCAGTAAATAGGTGTCTGTACTGCAGGTTAAACAGAAGTTCTGCAGTAAATAGGTGTCTGTACTGCAGGTTAAACAGAAATGCAGTAAATAGGTGTCTGTACTGCAGGTTAAACAGAAATGCAGTAAATAGGTGTCTGTACTGCAGGTTAAACAGAAGTTCTGCAGTAAATATGTGTCTGTACTGCAGGTTAAACAGAAATGCAGTAAATAGGTGTCTGTACTGCAGGTTAAACAGAAGTTCTGCAGTAAATAGGTGTCTGTACTGCAGGTTAAACAGAAGTTCTGCAGTAAATAGGTGTCTGTACTGCAGGTTAAACAGAAATGCAGTAAATAGGTGTCTGTACTGCAGGTTAAACAGAAGTTCTGCAGTAAATAGGTGTCTGTACTGCAGGTTAAACAGAAGTTCTGCAGTAAATAGGTGTCTGTACTGCAGGTTAAACAGAAGTTCTGCAGTAAATAGGTGTCTGTACTGCAGGTTAAACAGAAATGCAGTAAATAGGTGTCTGTATTGCAGGTTAAACAGACGTTCTGCAGTAAATGTGTGTCTGTACTGCAGGTTAAACAGAGGTTCTGCAGTAAATAGGTGTCTGTACTGCAGGTTAAACAGAAGTTCTGCAGTAAATAGGTGTCTGTAATGCAGGTTAAAAATAAGTTCTGCAGTAAATAGGTGTCTGTACTGCAGGTTAAACAGAAATGCAGTAAATAGGTGTCTGTACTGCAGGTTAAACAGAAGTTCTGCAGTAAATAGGTGTCTGTAATGCAGGTTAAACAGAAATGCAGTAAATGTGTGTCTGTACTGCAGGTTAAACAGAAGTTCTGCAGTAAATAGGTGTCTGTACTGCAGGTTAAACAGAAGTTCTGCAGTAAATAGGTGTCTGTACTGCAGGTTAAACAGAAGTTCTGCAGTAAATAGGTGTCTGTACTGCAGGTTAAACAGAAGTTCTGCAGTAAATAGGTGTCTGTACTGCAGGTTAAACAGAAATGCAGTAAATAGGTGTCTGTACTGCAGGTTAAACAGAAATGCAGTAAATAGGTGTCTGTACTGCAGGTTAAACAGAAATGCAGTAAATAGGTGTCTGTACTGCAGGTTAAACAGAAATGCAGTAAATAGGTGTCTGTACTGCAGGTTAAACAGAAATGCAGTAAATAGGTGTCTGTACTGCAGGTTAAACAGAAGTTCTGCAGTAAATAGGTGTCTGTACTGCAGGTTAAACAGAAATGCAGTAAATATGTGTCTGTACTGCACGTTAAACAGAAGTTCTGCAGTAAATAGGTGTCTGTACGGCATGTTAAACGGAAGTTCTGCAATAAATATGTGTCTGTACTGCAGGTTAAACAGAAGTTCTGCAGTAAATAGGTGTCTGTACTGCAGGTTAAACAGAAATGCAGTAAATATGTGTCTGTACTCATGCAGGTTAAACAGAAGTTCTGCAGTAAATAGGTGTCTGTACTGCAGGTTAAATGCAGTAAATGTGTGTCTGTACTGCAGGTTAAACAGAAGTTCTGCAGAACAATTTCACTCCAGTGGTTCTGTAGCCTCAATTATTCATCAAAAAGGATAACGAATGCAAATGGTAGGAACTGCGGGGAGATATTAGTGGAAGTGGATGATGTTTTCCGTTTCTCCTAATCTGGCTGTCACACTTCATCAGACCTAGTTATAATCTATAATAAAACTACTTTGGAATGCATAAAAGAAATTAGAAAGGGGGACAAAAAGACACGTTTAGAATCAGTGGCGTGCACAGATAGACACTAGCAGGTGCTATAGAGCACCCCCTCATGCCCTTTTGGCAATGTGCCCTTTTGAAATTCAAAATAAATAAAATATGAATTTATTTTTTCGTACAGTACACTGTACAGTATGTTGTGGACCATTGTGACATTCAATCAATTCTTGATACAAAGCTTCTAATATATTATTTATAGGCCCCAAAATCTATAAATATCACACTATAGTAAGACAACCCGGCCGGTTCCACGCGCTGCACAAGGTGCCCTTTTTTCACCTGCCCCTCTAAATGTCTGCATGCACGCCACTGATTTAGATGGAGACCCCATGCTCTCCCTCTGCCAACCTGGGGAGAGCCCTGAACCGACGCCATGCTTCCTTCAATGCATGAGGAGTCCAGGCCGCTTCTTATCACCTGACAGGGGGGGGGGGTTCCCTTTATTGGACGTATAGTGTAGTGTGTGGAGGGACCACGTTATTCCAACAAGTTCCTTTACCATCCATCAGGACGTCTGTCTGTCTGTCTGTCTGTCTGTCTGTCTGTCTGTCTGTCTGTCTGTCTGTCAACACATCTCCAGCTAAAGACGAGATAAGTGAAGATTGTGGTGAACATCAAGTGGAAGTAAAAAACAAAAAACAAATTTCCTGTTCATCAGACTTGTTGTGACTCTCTGTCTGTCTCTGTCTCTCTCTCTCTCTCTCTCTCTATCTCCTTCTTGTTCTTCTCTTTCATCTTGACTGCTCTGTCAGGGAGAGAGAGAGGCAGAGAGAGAGAGAGAGAGAGAGAGAGAGAGGCAGAGAGAGAGAGAGAGAGAGAGAGAGAGAGAGCAATAGAGAGAGATAGTCCATTAAGGACATTTCTATTTTCTATTCCACAAGGAGCCTCTCAGAAGCAGTGCATTCTGGGGAGCAGGTCACAGTGACATATAGCAGCAGAATAAATGGACAGGGCCTTAATGCGTTCCCTCTACAAAACGCCAGCTCCACTTTTTAGTTTTTTTTGTTTTTTTTAGCAAGATTGCAGTTAACAACTGTTCCTCCTTCCATTGTGTGAAACTGACCAGACGGGAGGGATAGGCAGACTAAAAATGTCCAAATGGTTTATATGTTGCAGGACCACATAGTCGACAACACAAGAATACGTGCTATTTTAAGGGTGTGACCGACGTTTAAATGCCGAACGATTTGCAGCCGCCATATTTATCAACACACCGTACACATTCCTAATTGGTCCTTTCAGACAGGCATCGATTAACTGCTAATGAGGGGGCGTGACAAAGACAGAGCTCAACACAATTCAGGTCTATAGTCAGTCGCGAGCGTGTGAACAAAACGGTATAGCGCGCGGCCCACGCAAGTAAATGCGCTTGAGTTGTCGCCCGTCGACTTCTCCACGCGTACAGAAAAAAAACACCAACGCAGGTCTCATTGAAAATGAATCACTATAGTTAATCTACGTTAATCGCTGTTCATCTGAAAGGGGCTTTACACTACTGTGATCGTCAGGATAATGAGACCTTCTTCTATATGGTGCATTGATAAGTGATCAATGCATGGCCATTGACATGTATCATGTTTTACACATCTTGCAAGTTTGACAGCTGTCTTTGATAGAGATTCCATACGGTTACAATATCTCTCTCTCTCTCTCTCTCCCCCTCTCTCTCTCTCCAAATGGACATTCATCCCTTAACCCATTCTGAACGGGAACCCATTGTGGTGTCAGCATCATCTTATGCTTTAGCTATTAAAAAATATCAGATCTACAAGCTCATAGCGCGCCACCGAGTGGCGCGCTATGAGCTTGTAGGTCTGCTATTTTTGAAAAATCGAAGAACGACTGACATTTTTAGAATCTGATCTCAGGTCAGAATGGGTTCATCAGACCAGTGTGTGTCCAGTGGAAACCTCGTATGAATCTGATCTCAGGTCAGAATGGGTTAATTGCACATATTGCCATTCCTCCTATGGTGGTTCAATCAAAACTAACCATGTTATGTCTACTGACACCCACCTCACTCAAGCTTGTTAAAATGTTTTCAAAAAGGTGCAACACCTTTTGGAGGAACACCGTGTTCCCAAAACCTTTTGAAAAGCAAAAATCAAAACCGAATCCTGGCATGGCCTGCAGCAGCTTCCACCATGCACCATGTGAGCTGTGCTATAAAAAACCTCATAATAGGCGACCAGCATCATATACCTGAACAAAGGAGTAACTGAACGAAACAAAATGCTTTACTAGAATGAAAAACCGTCTCTGGCTTCCGTGCCTTTGTCGAACAGGGGGGAGAATAGATGTTTCATTTATCTGTGTTACTTTACCGCCTGTGCTTTTAACCCATTTTGACCCGCCGTCGAAATTAAAAAAAAGAATTCTTCTGAATGCAGTTTTCTGAAAAACCATGTGTTTCTTTTGTCAGTGGAGCTCAATAGTTCATGTCAAGGACACCCGGAAATTCTAATTTATGTGAAAATATGTTGTTCCAGGGAACCCCTCAAAAGCAAAGATTTGAGTTAAAAAACATTTGATTTGTCAAAGCGGGACAAAGATTTGTCCCACATGTTCACCATTTTTCCAAAATAGCAGACCTATAAGTTCATAGCGCGGCACTCGGTGCCGCGCTATGAACTTGTAGATCTGCTATTCTTCAATAGCTATAAAGCATAACATGATGCTTTTTTAAAACACTCAAAAAAGGGGGTTCCCGCCCAGAATGGCTTAAGACCGTCTGTCAAAGAGAAACAGAATCTCATCGAGCGTGTCCCGTTTCTCACTCCATTATCCCATTTTGGGCGAGAACCCCTTTTGTAGATGTGTAGAATTTCATTTCTAGAATCTGATCTCAGGTCAGAATGGGTTATTGTGTCCCGGGCGCAAAAGATTCTATCTGTTGTATTGATCTGATGATGATGAGGCCGAGCCGGGGTGTAACATCAGACTTTTATAGGGAACGGAGAGCTGCTAGACCACACTGGAAATAAATGTACCTGTCTAGATACTTCCTTATAACCCATTCTGACCTGAGATCAGATTCATACGAGGTTTCCACTGGACACACACTGGTCTGATGATTAACCCAATCTGACCTGAGATCAGATTCTAAAAAATGTCAGTCGTTCTTCGATTTTTCAAAAATATAGCAGACCTACAAGCTCGTAGGTCTGCTATTTTTCAATAGCTAAAGCACAACATAATGCGAACACCAAAAGGGGTTCCCGTCCAAAATGGGTTAATGTTAACCAGAGGGAGTGCAACAAACCATGTGCAACCCAGATTCGGCACAAACAAGGGACTAAATTATTTTCGCTCTATATGCCACCAGAATGTGGAACGCCCTACCAACAGTCATTAAGACATGCGAATCCCTTGACTCCTTCAAAACCGCTCCCAAAGGGCACCTATACGGACGGCTGCAATACGAAACTGGCCCCCGTAAAATCTGAACCCTACACCTCACTGTATAAGTTTCTTTTCACTTTTTACCTCCTTTATGATGAAATCCTGTTCTGTTCTTTGACTATATAATAGAAGTGTCTATACAGTACGTCTCTAAATGTTTCGATGAATTGAACATGGTGGACCCTCTTGTAAACGTTGGGTCGTTAATTAGGTCGTCCACTCACAGTTAACAGTCTTTGTATTGAGTTTGTGCTTGGAATGTATACTGTAATTCTGCAAACTGTTAATACATATTTCAATCAATCAATCAATCAATCAAAGTCTCATCTGTGTGACAGATACAGTATGCGCAAATGAAGGCTCGTGTATTATATGTTTCATGTCAAATAAAACCAATCAATCAATCATAAATGGTGAAAGGGGATGGCGTGTATGGTTGCGGTGTTTTGACGTGACACTTTCAATCAGTGATGGAAGGATTTACTCGCATGTTTTACTCCAGTAAAAGTATCAAGCAATAACGTAGATATGCTCTATATAGAACAGAAGTCCCATATTAAAATGTTGACTCGAGTAAAAGTACAAAAGTATATGATCGTCAAAATATAGAGAATAGAAAATATAGTGCCCAAAGTACTCACTGTGCAGAATGTTTGAAAAAACCTTTGGAAATAGCCAATCTACAGCAAGCTCAAATGTGACACACTGTGAGCTCTCAGCTCTCACTCTCTCTCTCTAATCTCTGCGCGTCCGTCAGAACACAGGTGCTATACCGATTACAGGAACCCTTCGTTTTTAATCCAATTGACAGTGCATTACTCGTTCTCAACCGAATCATCACGCTAAAATATGTATATAGGTGTACAGGTTAGCCACAAAGGTGGCCTTAAGATGGACACCACCAGGCAAAAGAAAACCTGGGAGGCCCAAGACCACCTGGCGCAGAACTGTGACACAGGAGCTGGAACAGATGAATCTGTCCTGGGGAGAGGCGCAACATGCTGCCAGGGATCGAATGAAATGGAGAACGCTCATTGAAGCCTTATGTCCCATTGGGGGCGAAGAGGAGTAAGTAAGTAAGTAAGTACAGGTTAGAAACAACATCCCCTGGCTTTTCTCTGCCGCATCTCTCATGTCACTTTGTAAACAAACCGCTGTGCATGAGACGAACCTATAGGACCCCATAGCCTGGAGGGACGCAACGCTCAGATTGAAACTTCAGAAACTTCACAGCCAGCGTTTCCAGCATATACAAGCTTGAAACTTTACAAAATAAAATGCCCCACCATTTCCGTTCCACTACGCCTTTAAGAACTATATGTCAATACACTAGAATGCCTTCCTTTATACTCTGGAGTACAGTAGAGAGAGTCGGTTTTGGAATGTTCCAATACAGAGAGATATGGAGAGAAGATGTTGACCTATGCAGCGTCTATAGAAAACAAAAGGCTGAAAACATTATCAGGGACATCCATCATCACCCGCAGCCATATTCTGTTCAAGCCACTTCCGCGCTCCACAGTCGGGGCAAACGCTATATATGAGCATCAAGAGCAGCACCTCCAGACTACTGAACAGTTTCTACTTGTCAGCTGAACAAGAACTAGGTCTGGTGACGCCGCACAGACTGAACTGATTTGGTCTCCTTTTAGTAGAGACTACTTTATATATATACACACATAGGCTACAAAACTATTATTTAATTATGTTTATATGTATACATATTGTACCATGTAGATTAGTCATGTACTACGTACTTTTATTTTGACTGCAATGATGAGCCTCATGCACAAACAAGAATTTCAACCCATGTCACTTGTAATGTGATGTGACAATAAAGTTTGATTCTGATTCTGAAACTGACAGAAATTAACTTTTATACACAATTACAATTACAATACAACTTTTTGGCCAGAAAGGCCAGAAAGGGATTTGTTTTCACCAGAGGAAAAAAATCTTCTCTATGGGGGGTTTTCTCTGGGCAAAAAATCGGTAGAGTGGAGTAACTAAAAGTTTTTTTTTTTTCCAGTGGAAATACAATCCCTTTCTGGGCCAAACAGTGTGTGTCGCTCAGAGTGCGTCCACTAAAGGAAAGTATATAGGCTTTCTAATGACACAAGCCATATACCTTTGTATTGATGAGTATAGTAAAATGTTTTTTTATATTTACGCTACAGAGGAGAGGCTGGTCTTCGTTTCATGCGATGGTTAAAGCAAAGAGTGGCCATGGCTATATGGACCAGAGCTATAGGAGCTGTGTTGTTTTTGGCAGCAAATTTAGATTTTAGTTTTTATCGTGTAGTCTCATTTAGTCTCAGTCACATTTTAGTCACCCGGGAATGTTTTAGTGTTAGTCTAATTTTAGTCGACTAAATGTCATGAGATTTTAGTCGACTAAATCTACAGTTGATTTAGTCGACTAAAATGTGTTTCGGCGGGGCCTTGGTGCCGTCATAATGACTGATTTTATACACTTACACAAAATAGCCGACACAAGCTCACAACGTGAGTTTGTAGATCTGCTATTTTTAGCATGCCAACCAAGTCTAGTTTTTATTTGTTGACGAAATTCTCAGTGTATTTAGTCTCAGTTTTAGCCATCATAGCTTAGTTTTTATTTAGTTTCCATTTAGTTTTCATCAGTGGAAAATGGTAGTCGACGAACATTTTTTGTCGACGAAAAAAAACACTGGCTATAGGAGTCTACCAACCATAATACAGTCAATTACTTCTGTTGTACCGACAGTGCTTTTGAGAGGTGCTTTTGAGAGGTATAAGCGAAGGACTTTGTGAGCGTTTTACCAAAGGTTAAAGTGACAAAGTGCTGAACACTAACTAGAGAGAGCTCGAGAAAAAGAGAGAACTATAGCTTGTTGACTCCTATAAACCTGCTCAGGCAGCGGAGTCTAAATTATTCTCCTCCGTGTCCAGATATTAAAGATGCGGTACAGAAACATATTACAGTATAATATCTATAGTGATCCTGCTGTGGGGCATGTGTTCAAAGAGCCTCCCATTTTTGCATATAAACGTGCCAAAAATGTAAGACTCTTTTAGTGAGAGAGCAGACTGTTATGTTCCGCCGTCAGATTTCCTAAGGGGTAATTTTCCATCTTCTAATTGTGTTGTGAGATAATCACATTTTTACACCCACATTCTGGTAAAAAGATTGATGTCAGGAGCATTATATTACCTGTAATACTATAATTTGTGGTGTGTACGGCTGTAACGGCTGTATCTGTTAACTGTTAACAGATAACACAAAGGCTGTGTATATAGGTAGATCACATGACATGCCCCGAAAAATATATATAATTTAAATATAGATATGTATTTATTTTGTATATTGAATTGAATTAAGGTGACTTGATTGACATAAAAAAGTGCCTGCATGTCAGACTTTGTTTTCAAGAGTGTTGCACACAGTCATCAGTATAGCATTGTACAGTTATATATATATTTTTTATATATAATTTCCTCCCCTCTATTCGTGCGCCACTAGGTACAATTTTAAACAACTTTCAGCCATGGGATAATACTGTTCTTTGGTGGGTAGATCCTGTTGAGCTCGTCATTTTGAAAGTAGCTCGCAAGTCAAAAAAGTGTGGGCACCCCTGCTGTTAGAGAGAGAGAGAGAGAGAGAGAGAGAGAGAGAGAGAGAGAGAGAGAGAGAGAGAGAGAGAGAGAGAGACGTGTCTCTCTATCGCACGTTAAAGAGAGAGAGGGGGGGGGGGGTCGCGTTAGCATCAAGCTAAGCGTACGTTCGTTCCATAATAAATGACAGATCCACATCAAACAGAACCTCATGCCACCAGGTCAAAGATACAGAACCTCACCCTGGAAAAAAAGGTTTGTTTCAGTAGGAGTTTTATCCCCTCAGCCATCGCGGCATTAAATAAACTGCCCCGCCGATATAGGATGGTTTCTGTACACAGCAGTGGTGAAGTCATGTTTTTGTTTGTCATGGCGTTATGTTTTTCTGTACTACGTGTTGTTTCCCCCCAGCTTGAGAAACATCGCCATAAAAACCAGAGGTGTGACGTGGTGACTGTCCATGTCTTATCACGTCAGCACCATAAGGATGGATCTTGAGGACGTAAAATGGCGTGGGGCCCCGGAGGAGGAGGCTCGCTACCATTTTCCCATGTGTGTGAGAATACCTGTCACCCTCATGCTGGCACGGACACCTGCTGTCCTTGTTTTGGGTGACACTATGGGACACCTGCTGTCTTCCCCAAGGTCCTCCCAAGTGTGAAGGTGCTTCATGAGGCAGAAGTGCCTGCCTGGCTCCTATACACACACACCGACCTGAATATCAAGCGCACGGTGCCGTGTCTGTCTGGGTTCAGAATGACACCTGGACTGAGAACATATCTATAGCTTTAGATGTGGATAAGAGAGAGCCAGTGTTTTAACCCATTCTGACCTGAGATCAGATTCATACGAGGTTTCCACTGGACACACACACTGGTCTGATGAACCCATTCTGACCTGAGATCCAATTTAAAGAAATGTCAGTCGTTCTTCGATTTTTCAAAAATAGCAGACCTACAAGCTCGTAGCGCGCCACTCGGTGGCGCGCTATGAGCTTGTAGATCTGCTATTTTTCAATAGCTAAAGCACGACATGATGCTAGCACCAAAATGGGTTCCCGTTCAGAATGGGTTAATGGCCTTTTATGGAACTGTATACAAATGGAATTTAATATAGGAGGCAACACAAAGTGTGCTTGCTCCATGCGCGCCCTCCTCCCCTCTAGACCAGAAAGCACACTGGCTGGGCCTGGCTAACTGGGCCCCTAATCCTATAGTTTAAGACATGGCAAAACTAAAATTCACTCCCTTTTCACTGAGCAGTGCAGTGCACACAAGAATCCTCTAAGCAAAAGATCAAAACTTACTGACTACTTCATAATAGTCCAGGAAACTCTTCACAACTTTGAGAGCTGCATCTGTCCGGGAATCCAAAAGGAGCTTTGTATATGATATTATGTGATATTATGTGATATTATGTGATATTATGTGACATTGAATTAAAAATGATAATCCCACTAGAGAATCCTATAGATAGAAAACTGTCAGGTAGTCATCCTGGCTCAAACTGTCTGTCCCTATACAGACTGTTAAGCTTAACCCATTTTTGGCGGGGACCTCTTTTGGTGTTTTAAAGCATTATGTTATGCCTTAGCTGTTGAAAAATAGCAGATCTACAAGCTCATAGCGCGCCACCGAGTGCCGCGCTACGAACTTGTAGGTCTGCTATTTTTGAAAAATCGTGAAAATGTGGCGCAAATATTTGAATAATATATTCTTTCAGAGCTAACATTTTTAACTCAAATCTTTGCTTCTGAGGGGTTCGTGGAATAACATATTTTCAGATGGGGGTTGGTTGGCGGCCAAATTTCATATAATTGCTGGGGTCCTTGATATGAAATATTGAGCACCACTGATACAGAAACATGAGGTAATTCAGAAAACTGTCATTTTTTAAAATTTCGACGTCAGGCCTGAATGGATTAACCCATTCTGACCTGAGATCAGATTCATACGAGGTTTCCACTGGACACACACTGGTCTGATTAACCCATTCTGACCTGAGATCAGATTTAAAAAAATGTCAGTCGTTCTTCGATTTTTCTAAAATAGCAGACCTACAAGCTCGACCTATGAGCTTGTAGATCTGCTATTTTTCAATAGCTAAAGCATAACATGATGCTAACACCAAAATGGGTTCCCGGTCAGAATGGGTTAAGCTGTCCTGCACTTGACTTCGTGTTGAACTCTCGAGATGTGGGAACACTTCGTTACCCAGAGAGAATACGAATAGTCTTGCATCATCACAGGACGATACATCCTCACAGGACGAAGTTCACTTGAAAGATTCTGGAAGAAAACCCTGCGAAACCGTGCAGCTTTGAAGTTGATCCGTGCATATCTCGAATAGGCCCTATAACACCGTGCATGTGTCCTGCTGTTTTGTGGCCTTTAAATCTTCACTTAACCCATTCTGACCTGAGATCAGATTCATACGAGGTTTCCACTGGACACACACTGGTCTGATTAACCCATTCTGACCTGAGATCAGATTCTAAAAATGTCAGTCGTTCTTCGATTTTTTTAAAAATAGCAGACCTACAAGCTCGTAGCGCGGCACTCGGTGGCGCGCTATGAGCTTGTAGATCTGCTATTTTTCAATAGCTAAAGCATAACATGATGCTAACACCAAAATGGGTTCCCGTTCAGAATGGGTTAAAGATTGCATTTCACTTCTCACTCTGATGTGTATTTAGGACATAATTATTATGCGACTGTACGAGTTAACGATCTGGCAGTTTTCAAAGAGGATTTGTACACATCTCTCTGTGTCTTCCTCACTGTAGCTAAAGTATAATTTACTTCTAATCTTCCTTCATGATCCTCCTAACTTCAGTCAGACCTCGTCTTCCTTCTCATACCTTCCTTCTGTCTGTCTGTCTAATAATGTATAATATTATATTAATTATAACCTTACTTATATTACTTTCAAAATATAAAATATTATTACAGTTTTTAGTCAAACAGTAAATGGTGCATTTATATAGCGCCTTTATCCAAGGTGCTTTACATAGATTGTGCATTACATTCACCTGCATTCACACACGCATTCATACACCGATGGCGGCGGAAACCATGCAAGGTATACCAACCAGCACATCGGGAGCAATTTGGGGTTAAGTGTCTTGCTCAAGGAGGACACTTCGACATGTAGACAGGAGGAGGAGCCGGGATTCGAACCGCCGACCCATGGATCATTGGACGACCTGCTCTACCTCCTGAGCCACAGTCAGAAGACTAAATGGGACAAAGACTAAATGGTGTGTTATTCACAAGACTAAAGATAAAAAATGAACACTGGTTGGTGTGTGTGTGTGTGTGTGTGTGTGTGTGTGTGTGTGTGTGTGTGTGTGTGTGTGTGTGTGTGTGTGTGTGTGTGTGTGTGTGTGTGTTCTAAAATGGTAGAGGGATGGCAGTCCCACTGTGAACCATCTGTTGATCTAAATGTTGTCACCCTGTGACAGGACAGCACAAGGTCACAGCATGTCTGTATAGGAAACAAAGACAAGATGTGAGTCATGCTGTACCAGCATTGTGTATTAAACACACACACACACGCACACACACACGCACACACACACGCGCACACACACACACACACACACACACGCTCAATGTCAGTGTGTTTCATCACACAGACTCAGCAGACATATGGACTTCAACATAACTTCAATGCTTGGAGGCCAGTCTAGAGCACATTTTGAAATGAACACGCGTGCGTGCGTGCGTGCGTGCGTGCGTGCGTGCGTGCGTGCGTGCATGTGCGTGCATGTGCGTGCGACATTCAAATGAATAGATGAGTTGTCATTGATGGATGCGTTTTGAGGATACCGCACCGGCTTTGTTAACTTTGTTTATATTTACATTTTTCACCAAATAATGAAACAGAGAACAGCAACCAAACATACAAACAAAAAACTGTTTTTCCTCCTCTGGTATAATTCCCAGCTGGAATAATAACTCAACCCTAAAGACTTTTCGATTTATTTTTTCAGAACCAGAACCCTGAAATTATTAGACTTGGATCTCATTCTGATGACAGTTCCTCTATATTGATGTTTTAAAACGTGATATAGACAACTTTTAAGACACATTTAAAAAAAATATATATAGTTTTGGCCGAACACAAGTTACACTTATTATACAACCAATAATAGGACAAATAATCTCGCTTCTCTACAACGGTATGGCTCGCGGAGGCTATATGACGATGCATCGTCATATGACAGATGATGGATCATTTCTAGATGATGGATATTTTGGTGAAAAGATATGATGATAGATCATAACTATACGCTATAGATCATCATAGCTATGATAGATCATCATAGCGATTTTGATCATTACAACGACTAAAGCGAGGACAAAGCCGTTCACATGAAAGATGGTGGGCTTGGGGCATTTGAGGGGCAATATATATTTTATATGCACCGATTATTGTAATCGGTGCATATCGGTTGGGGGGGCGGGGGGGGGGGGGGTTGGAGCCAGATTTGAATCTCTTTGGAAACATCACTCACTTTGGTGTACAAACACTGGAAATTGTCTACATATATAGGCTATGCTGTTGAATATTAAATATGCATAATAATAATATGATATCTGAATCACATTTCTCTGTGGGGCTCATTCTCCCTCGGATATTCTTCCATCCAACATGCCCCCTTTTTATATTTAACAGGTCTATTTACACTACAGTGAGTTTCATATGAGCTATTTCGCCTCGCTTTGAAATCTGCCCAACAGTGCCAAGTCTCTTTGTAAATACCCTCTGGATGTGCTTCCAGATAAACCTTAATCTCGCTCTGTGTGTGTGTGTGTGTGTGTGTGTGTGTGTGTGTGTGTGTGTGTGTGTGTGTGTGTGTGTGTTTCCACCGTTTGTGGAGATGGTCTTGTTGAGCAAGTCGACCATGAGCCTATATTTGAGTTGATTAAATCAATTATCCAAAATCCTATACCTAAAAACTGCTCTACATCTTGGGTGCATTAGTCCATATTTTCGCATTCTGCATCAAAGCTCAATTCAGTTCACCTCTTTTTTTTCCACCCACGACTCATTGGATTAAAATGAGCAGACAATTTGCATTTTCAGACTTAAGGGGGTTATACAACAAGTCAACTAAATTATCTCTTATTAAAATATCCCACAATCATGCTCTTATATGTGTCTCCTCCTCTGTCAAGATCCCTGAATGCAAGCAGAGCACCGTTGGCCTTTTGAAAAGCAATCTGTTCATTTCAGAAAGAGTTCAGTCACGTTATCTTATAGTTGCCAAAAGTCTCCCTTTCGTTGAGACGGGGCTGCATTTAGTCTCCTATATTCTCCTTTTTTGTAAAGCGTCTTTTCGCTTGCCTTTGTCTGTTAGAAAGTGAAGAGAAATGAATTAATTTCAGAAGAGTTCAGCAAATGTCCTTATCTTGGCCCGCAGTCTTCCTTTTCTGTACATTTATATTCTCCTTTGTAAACCGTCTTTTTTCCCACTAGCCTTTTGTCTGTAGGAAGTTAATCAAAACTTGGTACGTCGCAGAGTGCTAGATCATTGTTGAGAGCAGTTATCTAGTCCACTTTATCACTGTGTCTGATGGGATGCGTCTGCGTATATATGCCTGGAGGAAATCTGGTATAAATGTCTTAACCCATTCTGAACGGGAACCCATTTTGGTGTTCCAGCATCATGTTATGCTTTAGCTATTGAAAAATAGCAGATCTACAAGCTCATAGCGCACCATCGAGTGGCGCGCTACGAGCTTGTAGGTCTGCTATTTTTGAAAAATCGAAGAACGACTGACATTTTTTTAGAATCTGATCTCAGGTCAGAATGGGTTAATCAGACCAGTGTGTGTCCGGTGGAAACCTCGTATGAATCTGATCTCAGGTCAGAATGGGTTAAGTTATACTTTCCAGGAAATGAGGGTGGGGAAAAAAAGAACCACAATCATGTGTCCCAATAATGGATCCAATATAGTTCTCGTTTATAGTCACAAGCTCTTGTTATATAATGCTTTTCATTGGTCAAGTATTTATAGACATGAAGAAGTATACCTTGTTACCTTGTATGGAAATACTGAATGATGGAGTATAGACTCTCCCCCTTTCCTGTCAAATCACTATATACCCTTTCAATAAAAGCTCAGTGGCCTTGTGGTTAGAGTGTCCGCCCTGAGACTGGGAGGTCGGGGGTTCGATCCCCGGCCGGGTCATTATACCAAAGACTCTAAAAATGGGACCCAGTGCCTCCCTGCTTGACACTCAGCATCAAGGGTTGAATTGGGGGGTATAAGTCCCTGCGTCATACTATAGCGTCATGTCCAGGGGGTGTACTTGTACATCAAGCTGTCTCACGCTACAGAAACAGGAGATAGGCTCCTGCCCTATGGGCCTCATGGCTCGGCAAGGCTACTTACAATAAAAGGCAAAATAAATCTTTAAAAAAAAGTTTGAACCAGTGTGAACAACTGTTTTCAGATGGGGGAGGGGGGGGGGCATGTGGCTCAGGAGGAGGTAGAGCAACCATATTGGAATCGCTTCCATCCTCGGCAGTGTCAAAATGTCACTGAGCAAGACATTGAATAACGGCTCCAAATGAGCAAGCAGGTTGGTGCCTTGCATGGCTCCCTGTGCTCCGTGTGTGCGTGTGCGTGTGTGTGTGTGTGTGTGTGTGTGTGTGTGTGTGTGTGTGTGTGTGTGTGCGTTACTTTGTAAAGCATGTTGGATAATGTTACAAAAACTGTAAATGCAGTCCATTGACATAATCAGGGGTGTTCTGTTGTTCTGTTGATTTTGTGTTTACGGTTAAGTGCTGCTAAATGAGCTCCTCCAGTAGAAATACATCACTACTACTTACTATTTAACGACCAAGGTGTGGCACGTTCATGTTTGTACTCTGTGTATTGACAATGTTGTTAATGCAGGATATCGCATTTGCATCTCTCTGTTATGATGCTCGGCCTGTTTTGGCTTCATCATCTTTACATCTTTACATACTTGTATCATTACTATATTGACTTATTGATACAATGGTGCAGGTGAATAGGTGGGATGGGAGCGGCTAGTTTTAGGAGAGCTTTGTTGTTTGTTTTGTCCTCGATTATGTATGTATGAATGTACTTGTTGTATTGTTAATAACAAGGAAGGAAAATCAAAGAAGAAGCTTGCGTGTGTAGGAGAACGTATCGTTCTGTGTTGCCGACGCTGAGGGCCAAACAGAGTCGGAACATGAAGGGGTTTCGCGTCAGAGTGAAGTGAAGAGACCATTTAACTGCCGCGCGCAAATGGACGTGAAGTGTCTTTTCTAAACCCTCCAGTCTGTATAATGTCCTCCTCCTCCTCTTCTGCCATAATACTTCAAAGCCCCAGCAGAGCTGCCCCGTTTGAAGGTCGTCATATTTCCCAGCCTCTTCATCACTCAGTCGGTTTGTTTGAGCTTGCAGACTGTTGACCTTTTTTTCCCACAGCATTCCACCGTGTTGTTTGTCATTGACTTGTTATATTTAGTCTCACTAAGAAGCTGCTGTTGACCTCCACTTTGTTACGAGTCACTTTATTATGAGGACTTCTATGTTTATTATCCCATTCCGGGCGGGAACCCCCTTTTGGGTGTTAGCATTATGCTTTAGCTATTGAAAATTAGCAGATCTACAAGCTCGTATATACTGTAGCACGCCACCGAGTGGCGCGCTACGAGATTGTAGATCTGCTATTTTTGAAAAAAATCGAAGAACGACTGACGTATAGAAACAGCTTTTTCAGAAAACTTTTTAGAATCTGATCTCAGGTCAAAATGGGTTATTATGAGGACTGTGTTTATTACGAGGAGTCAGTTTATTATGAAGATATGATTTATCTTATTTGTTTTTTCTAAACCGCCGAGGTCAAAATGAGGGATGTGGTCTAACGGCTGCTTTCCTATATCCCCTGAGAACTGAATACAGCACACCAAAGAGAGGGATAATTATCTGATCTTTACGCCATTTTCAACCGTTATTATATTATAATTATATGCACGGATCGACTATATTGTCTCTATAGGTTCATTTATTGCATGACGGCACAGATTTAAATATGCGTCTCAGCAGATCTTGATATGCAAATTGCAACGCATGCTTTAATATAGAGTGTGCCTTTTCTAAACGCCATGTATGTTATATTTTATGCAAGTCTTTGGACCTTTAACCATTTCAGAACCCCTTTTGGTGTTTTAAGCATTACAGTATGTCCGCGCTATGAGCTTGTAGATTTTACTTTTTTAATCGTGAAAACATGCACATTTTTGAACAGCGAACATTTTTAATTCAAATCTTTGCTTCTGGGAGGTCCCTGAAACCACAGATGGGGGTCCACGGCCAAATACATGTAGGGTCCTTGACATGAAATAGTTGATATAGACAACTGATATAGAAACATAAGGTTTTTCAGAAAACTTAAAAACATGTTTCGGGTCATTTTAACGTCTAAACTCAGGCTTTTGTGAGCCCATGAAAAGCTGTCACCAGGGTGTGTTGATTAGATAGAAATGACAGTCAAACACTTAAAAGGAGAACACCAACAAAGTTAACATTGGGATCCAGTGTATTCCATTCATTAACATGACGAATAAACAACAAAATATCATATCATCACAAATAGTAGGAAATAGTAGGAAAACAAAGAAGGGGTGGGGGGATTTTGTGTTTTCGATAAATCTATCATGGTTACATTTGTTTGTAGTTACAATGGGTAGTACTGTACTGTACTGTACTGTACTGTAGGGACAGACCCAGCCAGGGACCCAGGGACACACAAAGCTACGTAATGTTGCACCACTCAAAAATATTATCTAAATACTGAATCAAGCAACTTAAAAACTGCTCACAAAAAGCTCGAAGATGAAATGACCCCAAACGTTGAAATGTCATGACATTGAGTCAACGTTAATTTGGAGGGATGCTATTTATCAAATTATGATGATGATCAGTGGTGAATTTTAATCCATTCTGCACAGGGAACCCCTTTTTGGTGTTTTAAGCAGTATATGTTATACTTTAGCTATTGAAAAATAGCAGATCTACAAGCTCATAGTGCGGCACCGAGGACTGCCGCACTATGAGCTTGTAGATCTGCTATTTTTCAATAGCTAAAGTATAATTTTTTGAAAAATCGTGAAAATGTGACGCAAATCTTTGAATATATTCTTTCAGAGCGAACGTTTTTAACTCAAATCTTTGCTTCTGGGGGGGGGGGGGTCCCTGGAAAAACATATTTTCAGATGGGGGGGTCAGCGGATATTTCTGGGAGTTCCTTGACCTGAAAATGTTTGGGCACGGAAACAGGGTTTTTCAGGGAAAACCGTCATGATTTAGAAGACATCTGTATAGAATCGTCCTCAGGTCTGAATGGGTTAATACCCAGTAGCTCTCTCTCTATACTCCACACAGCTGGTTCATTATTGCCGCATGCAGCGGCTTGTCATTTAAATATGCATGTCAGTCACGTCGTTGTACATTAACCCATTCTGACCTGAGATCAGATTCACACGAGGTTTCCACTGGACACACACTGGTCTGATGAAACCATTCTGACCTGAGATCAGATTCTAAAAATGTCAGTCGTTCTTCGATTTAAAAAAAATAGCAGACCTACAAGCTCGTAGCGCGCCACTCGGTGGCGCGCTATGAGCTTGTAGATCTGCTATTTTTCAATAGCTAAAGCATAACATGATGCTGAACACCATAATGGGTTCCCGGTCTGAATGGGTTAAATAGGCAGCCCAGCACAACCTTTCCACATAACCATATCATTACAAGCTGTCATATACCCTTCGAGATCTAGTGCGGCCTCATTTCCCTTTGACACTGTTTTATTACTTCGTCGCTGTCAGGCGGGGAAACCGTGCATGCACCTCCATATTTCAACGTTTTATTTATTTTCTGTAAAATAAATGTACTCTACCGTACCGCAGCATCGCACAAAAGTAGGCTGAATAGCCGCTCTACAGGCATACACAAACGTGTAGCAACGAGTCGTGAGCTTGTAAAACCTTTGTTTGTTTTCAAACAAAGGTCGTTTTAGGTTATTAATTACAGAAAGTAAAAAAATAGTGTTATTTTTCATTCACTGCTTTCTTTCGTTCGCTAGACACCAGGAAATTACATCTGGCCACAAAAAGATCAGGGCCTAAAAGTCCCAGGGGCCAAAAGCAACAGGTATAAGTTCTCCTTCGTGCCTGTAGCTATCAAGGCTCTAAATGCCGATAGAAGGAGGTAAATTGGATTTGTATTAATTGTATACATTTTTCATATACAACTTTCTGGAAAAGTTATGAATTATAATGTTACACTGATACCTTGAACTGCCATGCTGTTTTAAATGTTCTATGTGTATTATGTGCCTTTTTGCCTTGTTTTTGTGTTTCATGTTACCTGCCTGTGTTATGCCTTGCTGTAAACCAAATCGCCCCACGGGGACAAACAAACAAATGAACCTGAACCTGAACCTGATTGAATGTGAGGGGGCAAACTGACAACTCTTCAATGAATTTAAAGATCAGGGCATATTGAATGTGAGGGGGCTAACTGACAACTCTTCAATGAATTTAAAGATCAGGGCATATTGAATGTGAGGGGGCAAACTGACAACTTTTCAATGAATTTAAAGATCAGGGCATATTGAATGTGAGGGGGCAAACTGACAACTCTTCAATGAATTTAAAGTGGCTTAAAATGAGAGTTCCGTGAGTGCTGGTGTATTCTCTTTTAGAGATGTTTTTTCTGTAAAGCTACTTACCTATGACCGCACGCCCGCTTAAACTGACAATTAAGCCTATACAATACTACACAGTAGTGTAGCCCCTTCACCTGCACAAGATCCTGTGATCTTTTGTGGCCGGATAGTAAATCATAATAAATAGCTGTAAAATATAGTAGCCAATAGCTTGTCCCCTCACAAATCGTGAAAATCGCTAACAAGAAAGCAGGAAATGAAATAGAAGATTGAACACGTATCTTTTACAATGTCTTTTACAACCTAAAACACGAACACTTGGTTGAAATTTAAAAAAACAAAGTGGCTCATGGCTTCACTCCTGAGGAACATGCATTTGTCTCTCAAGACAAATCAAAGCTGGAAAGAGTAGTACGTCGCGCATCAAAAAACATTGGATGTAGCCTCCCTACACTTTCCTCACTCTATTCCACCAGAATAATAATTAGGAAGGCAGAAAAAAATCATTGCAGACAACTCCCATCCTGCACATCAGTTCACCTCTTCAATCTCCTCCCCTCAGGCAGGAGAATATAGAAGTATAAAGAGCTCAACATCTCGCTTCAGAGACAGCACTTATACCCCGTTAGCCATTAGACATCTCAACTTGTAGCAATATGCATAATTATAGCACTTGTAAACTGAATGTAATTTCATTATGCTGCTGGTTTTTGTATCGTATTATTGTCCTTCTTGTTTGTGTATCTATGGTTGTCTGTATATATGTTGAGTATGAACCAAGACAAATTCCTATCGACTTGTTGACAATGGCAAATAAATTATTGAATTGAATCGCGTTTGTGTTGATGCTCTGCCAATCCAGACGCATCGTGGTGGGGGGATTCAAACCCTTCTGCACTCTGCATTGTGTTTACAATGCATTTAGGTGCTCTTAATCCAGAGCGATTTACACAATCAATGCACCGGGCCCGCAGCCCCCCAAGGGGCCCATCAGACAGAGGTACTGTAGCCCAGCTAAAGTGTAATCTGTCACTCGTGGACAGATGCCTGGGAAAAACTTTAGTTAAACTTAAGCAAAGTCATTTCTGATAGGCTGCACTGCAGGCTGCAGCCCTGCACTTATACAGACATTACAGATACATACAGATTGAATGAAAGTGAAAACGTATACAAATTGATTTAAAACACAACAGATTGCTTGGAAACTTTACTAACAGATCGATACCAGTTCAAGGGAAGGTACAGTCAACTGTTCGCGTTGCGGCGTTTGTACAGTCAACTGTCAACTATACTATATACTGTAGTATATACCGGTAGGTCGTCGGGTCAAGGGCAAGTGCTGCCCCCCCCCCCCACGCATGTGTTGGAAGCACAGAGGAAAGCAAGGTTGTATAGACACTGACGCTAGTGAAGTGTTCCAGTATAAAACTAAAACAAGGTTGTATAAGACACTGACGCTAGTGAAGTGTTCCAGTATAAAACTGTATAAAACAGTATAAGACAAGGTTGTATAGACACTACTAGTGAAGTGTTCCAGTATAAAACTGTATATAAAACAGTATAAGACAAGGTTGTATAGACACTAGTGAAGTGTTGCAGTATAAAACTGTATAAAACAGTATAAGACAAGGTTGTATAGACACTAGTGAAGTATCCCAGTATAAAACTGTATAAAACAGTATAAGACAAGGTTGTATAGACACTAGTGAAGTGTTCCAGTATAAAACTGTATATAAAACAGTATAAGACAAGGTTGTATAGACACTAGTGAAGTGTTGCAGTATAAAACTGTATAAAACAGTATAAGACAAGGTTGTATAGACACTACTAGTGAAGTGTTCCAGTATAAAACTGTATATAAAACAGTATAAGACAAGGTTGTATAGACACTAGTGAAGTGTTGCAGTATAAAACTGTATAAAACAGTATAAGACAAGGTTGTATAGACACTAGTGAAGTATCCCAGTATAAAACTGTATAAAACAGTATAAGACAAGGTTGTATAGACACTAGTGAAGTGTTCCAGTATAAAACTGTATATAAAACAGTATAAGACAAGGTTGTATAGACACTAGTGAAGTATCCCAGTATAAAACTGTATAAAACAGTATAAGACAAGGTTGTATAGACACTAGTGAAGTGTTGCAGTATAAAACTGTATAAAACAGTATAAGACAAGGTTGTATAGACACTAGTGAAGTATCCCAGTATAAAACTGTATAAAACAGTATAAGACAAGGTTGTATAGACACTAGTGAAGTATCCCAGTATAAAACTGTATAAAACAGTATAAGACAAGGTTGTATAGACACTAGTGAAGTGTTCCAGTATAAAACTGTATAAAACAGTATAAGACAAGGTTGTATAGACACTAGTGAAGTGTTGCAGTATAAAACTGTATAAAACAGTATAAAACAAGGTTGTATAGACACTAGTGAAGTGTTCCAGTATAAAACTGTATAAAACAGTATAAGACAAGGTTGTATAGACACTAGTGAAGTGTTCCAGTATAAAACTGTATAAAACAGTATAAGACAAGGTTGTATAGACACTAGTGAAGTGTTCCAGTATAAAACTGTATAAAAACAGTATAAAACAAGGTTGTATAGACACTTAGTGAAGTGTTCCAGTATAAAACTGGAAGCTAGTGGTGTATTGTAGAGCAGATTGTTCCCCGTATACATAACAAGCGAACAAAAACATGCATTAATCAAAAGACTCTCGAGCAGAGACACGGAGAATCAACTGGGGCTCCTGTGTGATGGAAGTCACCGGGGCCGTGTGTCACTAGAAATAGACAAAAGAGAGCTCTGTATTCAGGACACACAACAACAGGGGGAAACTATAGAGTCATTAGTGTGGCACTTGTGTGAATACTGCTGAGGCTGAGGCTACGGAGCTTTGCTGTACATTAACCCATTTTGGACGGGGAACCCATTTCGGTGTTACCATCATGTCGTGCTTTAGCTATTGAAAAATAGCAGATCTACAAGCTCATAGCGCGCCACCGAGTGGCACGCTACGAGCTTGTAGGTCTGCTATTATTTTTTTTAATCGAAGAGACTGACAAAGAAGACGTTTTTTAGAATCTGATCTCAGGTCAGAATGGAAAACTGTCAGGATGTAGAAGACATATTTAGAATCTGATCTCAGGTCAGCATGGGTTAAACAGTTTTAGAGGTCACAGCATAGCGGGGGGGGGGGGGGGGTCTTCAACAGGGACCACCAGGGGGTACTCAGGAGTTTCTTACGGGCGGGGTGGGGGGCCTGGGGGGGGGGGGGGGGCATATCTTTGTGTGATATAGGAACATAAAAAAAGATAATACAAATGTATGAACCACTTGAACCCGATAGCATCTCTATTCTAGGGGGAAACATTTGTCAAGAATATAGTCGATCTACAAGCTCACAATGCATGCGATGTGTTGTGAGCTGCAGCTGCATTGTCTTCCTTAATGATTACACACGCGCAAGGACCACAATGGCAATAAGCCCCCGTTTTGTTTTGTTTTGTGTTACGCTAACAATCATTGGAAAATTCATCTTTGGAAAAAATTGGAAATTGTGGTTTACAATATGTTGGAGAAACAGGTAAAACAATAGGTACTAGGCTGGGACGACACAGATACAATATTAACAATGCCAAAAAGACAACCACAAGATTGGTGCAAAATTTCATGGCTCACGGCATTGAAGCTCTAAAATGCGCTGGACTTCAACACAATCCTAACTGGACAGTTTTAGGACAAAGACGTTTTAATGAAAAACAGTGGATTAAGAACCTCAACACGGATTTTCCTGGAGGCTTAAACATGCCTAAAATCAGATCTTGAACACTACAAAACTTAAACTCAGGATTAAACTGGAGAAATCTAAAAGTGATTGGATCAGACTTCCTTCGGATACATGGCGAATACATTTATTCCTTGCATTGTGCCTACACATGTTGCGACCTGTGGTCGCAACATGTGTAGGCACAGTGCACTGAAGTCTTTTAATTCCCCCCACACACACACACACACACACTCGAGTATCATTGGAACAAGCACACGGTTTAACCTTTTACATGGCGGGAGCGTCGCGGTATACAAAAAGCACAAATTAAATCCGAAATTTGGAAAATCCTCCTTTTCAACTGCTTTTACACCGTGATTATATTTCCAATCCCATAGCTGGAGCGGTGGGGCGTTGCCATGGCAACCGGACCAATGTTTAAAAACTGGGGGTCCGTATATACACGGACCTGGTAAAGAAAGAATTAAGGTTCTTTTTTGCTTTCAGTTTGTATTCGTGGTGGTGGGGAGAGGGCGGGGGTCGGCGAGACATGGTCAAAGCATTTCAAAAACATTGAGAAACCCTGGTCTAGACGTTGACTGCTCTGTTGCCGAGCTCTCAGATGTGGATATGCCGAAAGTCATTCCCCACATTTCATAGCCATGGCTTGTTCGAGAAATGATTGTGTGTAGAAATAGCTAGGCTAGTAGTAGTAGTAGTAGTAGTAGTTGTTGTAGTAGTAGTAGATGTGCCATTATTCTGGAGAAGTTACAAGCCGATACACATTCCCTGACAGTTATAGACCAACTTTACTTGAATGCCCACAAAGATTTACATCTTGATACACTGCTGGCTAGAATATGATGCTTTTGATGATTTTGTTGGTAGTGTGCTATGACATACAGTATGGCTTGTTGAGAGCACGTCTTGCATCATATATTGTATACAACTGCAGACACTTGCAAAGCAAATGCATGTTTTTTTTTAGGGGGAAAAGTCATGAATAATGTATGATGACAGCATACAATCATGTGTATAGTCAAGACAAGGATAATTTACCGTACATAAATCAGTCTGAGTAATGCATTTTTATATTGCAAAAACACAGTGCAATCACTATTACATATAGACCGTGTAATTTGTATATGGGTATATGCAATATTCAACATGTTTTCTTTTATTATACACTTGTGAATCTCTCATTATGAATTGCCATTCTTCTCCGACTCGAAAATGCATTATTCATGTTGACAGAGGAGTATAAACGAAACAAGGACAGTGTAAATTAAGCTCCAGGTGTAACTGTTGAAGCCACACAGTGAATGGAAAATAATCGACAGCACGCAGGGGAACCAAGACGCCGCCCTAGGGCGTCCTCAGTGTTACTACAGGGGGAGGGATGTCAAATTATGTTAGGAAGAGGATTCATATATTTAAAGAAAAGTCACATTAGCATCCCTAAAATTCCCACTATAGCATCGCTGTTCTCAGGAGAAGTTTAGCCCCCAAAGATAGCAGATTGGCTATTTTTGGCAAAAAAAAAAGGTTCTGTAGAAGAAAAAGAGGAGACAAAGTATAGCGAATGATTTAAAGGTCACATACTGACGGTTTAACTATAGATAAATGTCTGCAAATCCACATTAAAGATGGAGTGCCACCATTTTTCCAGTTTTTCATGTGTCTATGATGATGTGACAGTACTTCATTAGACACCCTGGAGTTCTTTTTTAAGTGCAATGATGTATTAACTTTGTATTTAGTGTTTCTTCCTGGAGGATGAACCCTTGACAGTCAAACGAAAAAAACTGTAATAATAGTGACATCACATTATCAGCCCCTCCCCCTTTATCATACAACTACAGCTGTGGGTGCGGCTTAAGGTCAGGTGGATCACCACCCACCAGGCAAACCAGGCATACTGTACTTAATGAACTGGTGGGGGGGTGCCCACATAAAAATGACATTTTAATAAATACTGTACACTTAAAAAAAAAAAAAAATCTTCCTCCTTATATAACAATAAGACCTGATGATCATGTTTTGGGGTGGAAAAAAATAATGGCACTCCCTCTTTAACGTGAATCCAACAATGGCACGCAGCGTGCTTGTTGGATTCGAGTGGTTAACACTCTTGTGCATTACTATGTGGGTATATAGAGTCTCCGTAGTATAGGGAGGTCCTCGACGCACGTCCCACTGGGAGGAGACCCCCAGGGGGCAGACCGAGGGTCACGTCCCACTGGGAGGAGACCCCCGGGGCAGACCAAGGACCACGTCTCACTGGGAGGAGACCCCCGGGGGGCAGACCGAGGACCACGTCCCACTGGGAGGAGACCCCCAGGGGGAAGACCGAGGACCACGTCCCACTGGGAGGAGACCCCCGGGGGGCAGACCGAGGACCACGTCCCACTGGGAGGAGACCCCCAGGGGGGCAGACCAAGGATCACGTCCCACTGGGAGGAGACCCCCAGGGGGCAGACCGAGGGTCACGTCCCACTGGGAGGAGACCCCCAGGGCAGACCAAGGACCACGTCTCACTGGGAGGAGACCCCCAGGGGGCAGACCAAGGACCACGTCCCACTGGGAGGAGACCCCCAGGGGGCAGACCGAGGGTCACGTCCCACTGGGAGGAGACCCCGGGGGGCAGACCGAGGGTCACGTCCCACTGGGAGGAGACCCCCGGGGGGGGCAGACCGAGGGTCACGTCCCACTGGGAGGAGACCCCCAGGGGGCAGACCGAGGGTCACGTCCCACTGGGAGGAGACCCCCAGGGGGCAGACCAAGGACCACGTCCCACTGGGAGGAGACCCCGGGGGGCAGACCGAGGGTCACGTCCCACTGGGAGGAGACCCCCGGGGGGGCAGACCGAGGACCACGACCCACTGGGAGGAGACCCCCGGGGCAGACCAAGGGTCACGTCCCACTGGGAGGAGACCCCCGGGGCAGACCAAGGACCACGTCCCACTGGGAGGAGACCCCCGGGGCAGACCAAGGACCACGTCCCACTGGGAGGAGACCCCGGGGCAGACCAAGGACCACGTCCCACTGGGAGGAGACCCCCGGGGCAGACCAAGGACCACGTCCCACTGGGAGGAGACCCCCGGGGGGGGCAGACCGAGGGTCACGTCCCACTTGGAGGAGACCCCCGGGGCAGACCAAGGACCACGTCCCACTGGGAGGAGACCCCGGGGCAGACCAAGGACCACGTCCCACTGGGAGGAGACCCCCAGGGGGGGGCAGACCAAGGACCACGTCCCACTGGGAGGAGACCCCCGGGGCAGACCAAGGACCACGTCCCACTGGGAGGAGACCCCGGGGCAGACCAAGGACCACGTCCCACTGGGAGGAGACCCCCGGGGCAGACCAAGGACCACGTCCCACTGGGAGGAGACCCCCGGGGGGGGCAGACCGAGGGTCACGTCCCACTTGGAGGAGACCCCCGGGGCAGACCAAGGACCACGTCCCACTGGGAGGAGACCCCGGGGCAGACCAAGGACCACGTCCCACTGGGAGGAGACCCCCAGGGGGGGGCAGACCAAGGACCACGTCCCACTGGGAGGAGACCCCGGGCAGACCAAGGACCACGTCCCACTGGGAGGAGACCCCGGGCAGACCAAGGACCACGTCCCACTGGGAGGAGACCCCGGGGCAGACCAAGGATCACGTCCCACTGGGAGGAGACCCCCAGGGCAGACCAAGGATCACGTCCCACTGGGAGGAGACCCCCGGGGCAGACCAAGGATCACGTCCCACTGGGAGGAGACCCCCAGGGGGCAGACCAAGGACCACGTCCCACTGGGAGGAGACCCCCGGGGCAGACCAAGGATCACGTCCCACTGGGAGGAGACCCCCGGGGCAGACCAAGGATCACGTCCCACTGGGAGGAGACCCCCGGGGCAGACCAAGGATCACGTCCCACTGGGAGGAGACCCCCGGGGCAGACCAAGGATCACGTCCCACTGGGAGGAGACCCCCGGGGCAGACCAAGGATCACGTCCCACTGGGAGGAGACCCCCGGGGCAGACCAAGGACCACGTCCCACTGGGAGGAGACCCCGGGGCAGACCAAGGTGCAGTTGGAGGAAATACATCGACTCACTGGCCTTGGAACGTCTCGGAATCCCCCAGGAGGAAGTCACTAATGTTGCTCTGCAGAGGGAAGTCTGGAGATGTTGCCCCCGCGACCCGGCTACGGATAAGCGGTTGAAGATGGATGGATGGTATATACTGGTATACCCCCAGCTGCGAGGGCACCGGAAGAGGATTTCCCGTTCATTTTTCCATAGACCTTTCGGAACGTATTTATTTAAAGACCTTTAACACATTCTGTACAAAACACGTCTGGAAACGTCATAAGGATCAGAACCGAGTGGTACCTTAGACGTCTGTGGACGTCCTAGCGACGTCCAAACGACGCGGGGCGAGATAATAATATTCAGAATTATTCCTTCTTTTTTTTTTGGCATTTCGCTTTTCGCTTGCCGTATGCTAACGCTCTGTGCAAATATTAGCTTGTCATTGACTCCCATGTTAGCGCGGCGGAAAGAATGACTCGTATCTCCTCATCCAGGGCGCTCTCCGTGGTGATGAATGGATCGATATGCTGGCGCTGCATTTCTGCTCCTCATCCGTCTCTCCCGCAAAATATGAACGCTTTTTGGAGTTTATATAAATATAGTAAGATGATCGGGGATTATGAGCTCACTTTGTCAAGTCAATTTTTTTAAGAAAGTGTTTCCGGTTCATGGCTTTCAGAGTAAAAGCGATCACTACTCTGGCGACTACTCTGGCACCCCGGAGCGTCTATTTTGATGCACTTCCTGTACTAGATGTGTTAAGCCTCGGACAAAGCCAACAGCCAAGTTGACAAATCATGACAAATAAATATAGGGCCGAACAAATAATTAGAAAGAAGAAAAAAGGGCAGGGTATACAACACTTTTTTTTTTTAAAGTCTATTTTTCAGACATATTATTTTTGGGTTAAAACTTAAAATCTATGAAAAGGTTTCATCTGCAACGCAATTTTATACAAAATGTACCGTTTCATCTCTCTCTCAGCTAAGGGGGGGTGGTTCCCTGTTTCATCTCTCTCTCTCTCAGCTAAGGGGGGTCCTTAATTGGCCTGAACAATGTTGAAGACACTGCTGTAGAGCAGTGGTCTTCAACCAGAGGTCTGGGGACCACCAGTCCTTGGGGGCGTTCCAGGTGGTCCCTCACGAGATGGAGAGTTGGTAAACAAATGGACCCTTTACTAGATCTTTAACTATTGAGAGCGAAAAAATAATCAATTTTACGTGCTCGCAAAATATAAAAAAAAATATTAAGTCAGGTGTCTTAGCGATTGACCGGTGTAATGTCAGGCTGCTACAAGACACTTCATCCCATCACATTCCCGAATGTAAACTAATAAAATCAGACCAGTCTGAAGGGAGTGGTGCTATGCTGTACTGTACTGTACTGTACTGTACTGTACTGTACTGTACTGTACTGTACTGTACTGTACTGTACTGTACTGTGCTGTGCTGTGCTGTACTGTCCCTCCTCCCTTCCCTGTTTGTGTCTGTGTCTCTATGTGTCTATGTGTGTGACACAGCCACACACATATAGCTGCCTATAAGAGTGGTTGCACCACTCAAAAATCACACATGTGTGTTTACATGCAAACATTCAAAGTCAATGGCATTCAATGTTTACTGTCAACACAATGTTTGTGTTGATGGCCATGAGCAACAACCATAAAACAACAACATGCACACTCTCCCAGGCAGCCTACTACTAGTATTGAACTATAAGTAGCCTAGTATTGAAGACTGCAGAGTGTAGCTACAACAACAGCTAGTTTCTTTCAACTCACTTTCAAATGACAAATTAGCAAGATAGCACCCCATATAGCATAGCAGCAGACAACATGAAAATCCAATCAGCAAAAAATTAAAATGTATAACCTTTGATGTCTTCAACCACGTAGTAATCCATAATCAAGGGCGCGGACGCTGTTGTGGAGTTGAACTTCACAGTGTTGTGAAGGCTGAATTCAGTCCTCAGGATACAACTGTTGTAGGCCTATACAGTAGGCTATAGCTCCTCCAGGCTGGGACTGCTGACTTAATTCCTTTCTTTACACAAACCTTGCAATAGACATTGTTTGACATTGTTGAGGCTAACATTTAGGATACTCTCAGAGAGGCTTCTGATTTATATTTAATCATAAACAACGACGCAGGTTTCTGGGTGTGAAGAAAAACAAATCTGCCACATTATAGAAACAAGCACATGGTGACACTAGGCCTCAGGCAGGCATGACCAATCAATCTATGCAGGTACAGATGGACAGGCATGACCAATCAATCTATGCAGGTACAGATGGACAGGCATGGCCAATCAATCTATGCAGGTACAGCTGGACAAACTAGGCAGTGCCAGTGGCTACGGATTGATTGATTGATTGAAATATTTATTAACAGTTAGCAGAATTACAGTACATTTCGAGCACAAACTCAATACAAAGACTGTTAATAGTAATAATAATAATAATAATAACAAACCCACTTCCATATTTTGCTAAATTGAATGCAGTGATTGTCCACACTATGTTATGTAATGATGCTAATACTGTCATCATATGGTATTAAAATAAAATAAAAACGTTTTTGTTTAGTTTTTGTCTGGGCCCAGTTCAGACATACTGTAGGTGGGCCTTGGCCCAGCTATAGGACCACCCGTGGTAGTAACACCCTGTGTTAACTTAAACATCTGCATTACTTAATTTACAAGAAGTCTACACAAATTTAGAGAATGTAGAAGAATTATTGTTTTGATCAACGTTAGCCTGTTACCTCTCCTATAATGGAATACCAACATCAATACAGCATGGGATTGTGGACACAAACAAGCTTATATCCAAGATTCCAATGGCAACAAAATTATTCTTTAGTTTTGGGCCTGCGAGGCTAAATGTCATCAAATGGTGGTCCGACCGTGCGGCTCATGCTGAATCAATAATGGACCTTGATATGAAAAGGGTTGAAAAACCACTGCTGTAGAAGAAATAGAAAATACAGTTAAGTGTTTTCCTTGGAGGAGCTGATGCACACCTGCACTGCAGCTGCATAATATGGGCCTTAATGTACGTCTCTTGTGGTTTGTTCATTATGAACTGGGTAAAAGCAGCTGTCATTGTCTTTAATTAGGTTTAATTAGATTCAGTCGTGGGAAAAAGCAATCACATTTCTTTGACTGAAGTAAAAGTTTCAATACTGCAATGTAGACGTATACAAATGAAAAATGTACTCGAAGTGTTGGCTTCGAAATTATGCAGAATGTTTTCTGTAGTAGAGCACCTGACCCTTTTAATGTATGATTTGTAATATGAATCAAAATGTAGAATGGCCTTCTTGTGCGCAAGCAGAGCGTGCAACTTACCTCTGACTCTTGACAACTTACCTTCCCTTGTCATGGTGCTTGTCATGGTGCCATGAGCCTCTCTCCCCGGAGAGTTCCCAAGAGTTAATCAACTGAAATAATTACACTTTGACTTCTGAATTAGTGGCTTTCTTGCTTTTCTAGTCAAGGACCACGGTCAAAAAAGCGATTTAGAGAAAGAAGAGAGGAAATGGTCATCAATAATGTGTGTTTTCCTCTAAGACAGAATCTTGTTACAGAGTTTTTACAATGAATCAGCCAGTCCCCAAAGCACTAATGGAATTATTTGACTGCCTTGTTGGAGGAAAGTAGGACACACGCACGCACGCACACGCGTGCGCACACACACACACACACACACACACACACACACACACACACACACACACACACACACACACGCACACGCACACACACGCATGCACGCACACGCATTGTCTAAATGTGGTTGGACTCTCAACCATATTAAATAGACTGTCTAAAAGCACAGTTGCTCTTTGACAAATGTTATTGAATCTGGTTTTCCTGGGCCACCTAGTTTGTTTGTAGTCGGGTGGTTTTCCTGTGCCACCTAGTTTGAATCTGGTTTTCCTGTGCCACCTAGTTTGAATCTGGTTTTCCTGTGCCACCTAGTTTGAATCTGGTTTTCCTGTGCCACCTAGTTTGAATCTGGTTTTCCTGTGACACCTAGTTTGAATCTGCTTTTCCTGTGTCACCTAGTTTGAATCTGCTTTTCCTGTGCCACCTAGTTTGAATCTGGTTTTCCTGTGCCACCTAGTTTGAATCTGGTTTTCCTGTGCCACCTAGTTTGAATCTGGTTTTCCTGTGTCACCTATAGTTTGTCGGGGCAGCGGTGGCCGAACGGTTTGCGGAGCGGTCTTGATATCGGAAGGTCGCTAGTTCGTATCCCCGGAACGGCACGTCAAAATTACCGATGATCAGGGCCTGGCTGTAAACAAGTTATTGAGCTTAGTCCAGTTACCCTGGGTAAACATGGTAACTTTGCTTTGCTTTGCTTTGTCTGCAGTCGGGTGGTTTTTCCTGTGCCACCTAGTTTGTCTGTCGTCGGGTGACACATGGTTTTCCTGTGCCACCTAGTGTGTTTGTAGTCTGGTGACACATGGTTGATCAAGCATGCAGGCTGTAACAGGTGTGGTGGTGAGTGCAATTGTTATTTTTCCCCCAAAATAGCTCAAGGCATTTGGATAGCGGGACAGACAGACACACAGACATGATCTGCTAGGTCTCATTGCGAACGCAGTGATTGCGAACGCAGTGAGCACTTACTATGAGACCTAGCAGATCATGTCTGTCTGTCTGTCTGTCTGTCTGTCTGTCTGTCTGTCTGTCCGTGTGTCCGTGTGTCTGTCCCGCTATCCAAATATGGAGTGTGTTGCATCAGCAATCACTCAGTTCCATATATGGGCACAAAAGGGGCCAGGTCCACTCAGCTCCATATATGGGCACAAAAGGGGCCAGTGATTTGTTTGTTGTGGACCTGGCCCCTTTTGTGCCCATATATGGACACAATTTATTCTAATTGTTATTGCAATTTACGATCTGCGTTCGCTTCCCGCGTTCGCGCGTCTTACTCGTATAGTAAGTGCTCACTGCATTCGCAACCATGCTAATCACTCTGGTTGTGGTGATTTGTTTTTAAATAACGCCGGCACTCACAGAATACATTTAAATTCTTTGCAATGCATGCATGGAGAAGCCAAAGTGTTACTTAAAAGTAACACACAGAGAGAGAGAGAGAGAGAGAGAGAGAGAGAGAGAGAGAGAGAGAGAGAGAGAGAGAGAGAGAGAGAGAGAGAGAGGAGAGGGAGAGAGAGAGAGAGAGAGAGAGAGAGAGAGAGAGAGAGAGAGAGAAGGGGGTCTCTCAACTATGAAGAAACTGTAATTGGCTCGTGAGGGATTCGGGGGTTACAGATTCACAATATGATCCCAGACTAACAGAGAAAGAGAAGAGAGAGAGAGAGAGAGAGAGAGAGAGAGAGAGAGAGAGAGAGAGAGAGAGAGAGAGAGAGAGAGAGAGAGAGAGACCATAAATGAACCAAACTAATTTGGTTCGGACTCTGTTTCAGTCTGCATAATGAAATGCTAAAAGAAAGCTAGAAGAAAAGCTGAGAGAGAAAAACAACAATGGAACAGTTCATAGGTGTTGTTTACAGTATATTAAAACAGCAATGGAACAGTCCCAAGGTGTTGTTTTAATTGTTTACAGTATTGTGCATGTTTTCCTTTGAGTTTTTAGTTTATTTTGATTTGTTTTTAGCTTAAACCACGAATGTGAGACATGACGTTCAACCATAGTTTCTTTGAGGCACTGCATTGTTTTCTTTGCACTATACGTGACTATTTATTTACCTGCAGGGCTCCGCTCGTATAATTACGACCTCCTCCTCGATCGTTATTCCGTTGTACGACGTCCCTGACAAGCGTTTGTCATGCAGGTTTGTGTGAGGTTAGGGAGAGCCTGAGGGGGTTTAGTTTTAACGAGACGGGGAGTCGGAATAAAGGAGCACTTTATACGTCGCCGTTTTGTGTTCATGTTTGCTTTCGCTAACGGTTATTTTGCAAGTCCCACATGGATATGAGCATCTGCCAAATGCCTAAATCGTGTGCGTGCGTGTGCGTGTGTGCATGTATCCCTGCACTCCACATATATATAGATGCGATTGAATTATACAAGCTCCCAACAAACGGTTGTGACCAGACTGCTCAAAATTGGATCCTGTTCCTATATCTATTGAATACCATCTGATAATACGTCCACGGGGACGACTGCTGTTGTCTTCAAGTTTCTTACATTCAAACCATGCATGCATGCATGCACAGCACACACATGCACGCGCACACATGCACGCACACACACGCATACACACAGTGGCGTGCACAGACATTTAGAGGGGCAGGTGCTCAAGTGAAAAAAGGGCACCTTGTGCAGTGCGTGGAACCGGACGGTTGCCTTAATAGTGTGATATTTATAGATTTTGGGGCCTAAATAATATATTAGAAGCTTTTTTATCAAGAATTGATCAATGTCACAATGGTCCACATACTGTATACAGTGTACTGTACAAAAATACATAATTTGGTGTCTTATCTGTGCACGCCACTGCACACACACACGCACGCACACAAACACTAGCCTACTCTCTCTCTCCTTTCTCTCTTGCCTTTCTAGAAATGAAAGAGAGGGTTATTAATCTCTCTCTCTAAATGAGACAAGCTGCAAAGCTTCCCTGCATCAGCATTTTAAGAGGCAGGACACGCAGCGTTGGTTCTAATTGTTACCAAGTCCCATGGTGATGAACGGCAGTTCAGCCAGCCAGCAGCGAGGCTTGAGAAATCAAGCGCTCCTTCAACCTGCCGCTGTCGCCCACTGCACTGATTGCCCCTCATAACCCCAAGCCCTGTTTAGCCAGCCATAAATTATGGCTCTCTGTATTTTTGGAAGAGATAAACCAGCTATAGTTCTAGGGATTCAGTATATAGGCCTGACTGGAGGGATGGTTCATATAAGAGGCATGAATATTATACTGTGATATTTGCCCTTATAATTCCCTTGCAGAGTGTTTGTGTGTATAGGAATATAGGAAGTCATTTGTGTTTTCTTAAGAAATTAATTATGGGGTTAAAACTTATCATTGTGTCTGAGAAAAGATTGATAAATCCACATAAAGTACACAAATGTAGAGATTGTTAATTGATTCGTTAACATTAAGAGATTTGCTTGTGGCTTTGAGGTTAGAGTGGGAGACTGGGGTTGGCAGATTGGAAAGGTCGGGTTCGATCCCCGGCCGGGTCATATACCAAAGACTAAAATAGGACGCAGTGCCTACTGTATACTCGCTTCAGTTGGCACTCGGCATCAAGGGTCGGATTGGGGGTAAAAGTCCCTGCGTCATACTACTGTCCAGGGGGTGTACAGTATACTTACTTGCATATCAAGCTGCCTCACACACCAGAAACAGGAGATGGGGCTCCTTATCCTCATCAGCAGAGACAACAGAGCTGACATAGTGTTGGTAGCATTGCGACACGACAGGCTCGATTGCACACCGTATCCCAAACTAACAGAGTTTCCGGCTTGTTCTCCTCAGACACCCAGAACAGAACCTGTCAAGTTGCCGAGGGATGAGTGCGTCGGTGCGGCCCTGCTGTCTCTGATGACGAGATGCTCCCTGCACCGATCCCCAGCAAAGACGTCTGGCAGCGAAGATATCACAGACCTCTTGAGCTGGATTGAGGAGGCTATGGTGCATGTGGAGTGGGCTGTTTGTGTGAGACAGTGAAGCAAGAGAGTTGTCGTATTATAGTCTTCAATGATACAAGCCCCTTTGCATTACTATACTACACCCCATACTTCCAAGCACTGGTGATGAAAGAGAGGGGTGCATACTTAGTTTAGACTAGTCATTGGTTAGACATGGGTTAAGGTTATAGGTTTGGGTGTGCTGCCCCGTGGGAGGTTAGGTTTATAGGGTGAGGGTTTGAGATAGGTTGTAGTTGTAGGACTAATGACTGGTCTAAACCAAAAACTGTCTAAACTAAGTACTGCACCCCGAAAGAGATCTGACAATCATTGCCTTGGATAAAGGCACTATATATAAAGTCACCATTTACCATTAATCTGGCAACAGTATACGGCAGGGATACTCAAATAGATTTACCTGTGGGCCACATTACAAAAATGGCAAGGGGCCAGTAGATAAAATTACGACATTAATGATACTTGACAACTTCTCTCTTTCAATTGCTTTATTTTCGCAAAATGTATCAAAGTACAATGTGCATGCACACAATATGTAAATAAATAAATGTGTTACATTTTCTTGCATAAACACAAAGAGCTGTTTCCATAACTGCACAAATTATTGCACATAACATGAGTAGCTGTTATAATAACATAACATGAGTAGCTCTTTGCCTGCCTGCCTGCCTGCCTGCCTGCCTGCCTGCCTGCCTGTCTGTCTGTCCATGAGTAGTTATTTGTCTGTCTGTCAATGAGTAGCTGTCTTACTGTCTGCCCGTCTATGAGTAGCTGTCTGCCTGCCTGTCTATGAGTAGCTGTCTGTCTGCCTGCCTGCCTGTCCAATTGTCCATGAGTAGCTGTCTGTCTGCCTGTCTGAGTAGCTGTCTGCCTGCCTGCCTAATTGTCCATGAGTAGCTGTCTGTCTGCCTGTCTATGAGTAGCTGTCTGCCTGCCTGCCTAATTGTCCATGAGTACCTGTCTGTCTGCCTGTCTATGAGTAGCTGTCTGCCTTCCTGCCTGTCCAATTGTCCATGAGTAGCTGTCTGTCTGTCTATGAGTAGCTGTCTGCCTGCCTGCCCAATTGTCTATGAGTAGCTGTCTGTCTGTCTATGAGTAGCTGTCTGCATGCCTTCCTGCCTGTCCAATTGTCCATGAGTAGCTGTCTGCCTGCCTGTCCAATTCTCCATGAGTAGCTGTCTGTCTGCCTGTCTATGAGTAGCTGTCTGACTGCCTGCCTGTCCAATTCTCCATGAGTAGCTGTCTGTCTGTCTGCCTGTCTATGAGTAGCTGTCTGCCTGCCTGCCAGCCAGCAAGTTGGTTAACAGAAAATAAATTGTTATGGCTGAGTATTTTTCTCCATTTCCGCATTTCCGCATTTCCGCAATTTCCGCAATTTCCATTTCCACCATTTCCGCAATTTCCGCAATTACAATTTCCGCAATTTCCGCAATTTCCATTTCCATTTCCAACTATTAATGGCAGCTGGGTTTCATCATTCAAATAAAATAGAATTCTGTCCGTTTAGCTATAAAATTATGTCAGGGAATAGGGATACACAGTATATGCATTCATATACTGCATTGCATCCCCCCCCCCCCCCCCCCCCCCCCAAGCTTTTATTTTCGTTCGAGTAATAGTACAACTCTAATAGTATTACTTATAATAATGTAATTAAAGATAACTTCATTCAGATTTATTTATTTTTATTTCATTTTCCAGATTTTTTTTTCTTCTTTTTTTTTAGATTTTCATTGGTGGGCCAGTCATAATGGTCCCGCGGGCCTGATGTGGCCCGCGGGCCTGAGGTTGAGTATATCACTGGTATACGGCACTGGTGAGAAGTGGCACATACTTTCACTGCATCAAGCATAGTTTCTCATCTTGGAGCACCACTATAGCCAAGACAGTGATCAAGGCCCATGTTATTCTCAGTATAGAGACGACTTGCATGAGAGCAAGGTGGGGACCAGACATGCAGCTGTATATGGCTTCTGACCCTGCATTACAATATCTAACAGACTTTATAGAGGCAGAGACCTTGTCAGAACAAGACAGGCGTTGGCAGAGAAGTACTTGGTATGTATACGTGTCTGGGCGCAGTGGGCGGGCCGGGCCAGGTCAAGAGAAGTACTTGGTTATACGTGTCTCGGGGCGAGGGCCAGGTCAAGTACAACTGCTGTGATGTTTGATGACCTCAGGATAGAAAACAACACCAGTACCATAGACACCGGTGCTAGAATTGCTGCTCGTCCTTCTTGTGATCAGATCACCAATGTGTCTGGTGCATAGAGCTCGCCTCCTGCTTGCAATAGCCAAGGAACAACGCAAGCCTACAGAACCAATAGAACATGGATGGCAGTACACTCCTGCCATCAAAATGTCTGAAGCCCTTACCACAGATTCTGCACCAAGTATTTTTATTATTTTTTGTTATTTGTATTTATTTTTTATTTTTATTTATTTTTTGTTATTCATGTCCTCACTGTATTGCATTACTGCTTGTTCTTAATGTTGTTGCCTTGCTTTTCTTTTATTCTCCATTTTTCTGTAAAGCACTTTGAGCTGCATTTCATGTCATGAAAGGTGCTATACAAATAAAGTTTTATTATTATTATTATTATTATTATTATTATTATTATTATTATTATTATTATTATTATTATTATTATTATTATTATTATTATATACAAGTGTGCAAGCAAGTGTGTGTGACACACTCGACGATATTATGGTCAGAAATGAAAAATGTTAGAAATAGTTGCATTTGACTGTTTGAATTGTTTTTACTCCTAGGTCTGCATGGGTTAAAAGAAAGAAAGAAAAAAAAATACACTTACTTGACACATTCGGCCCTCCATTATTCTAATTAAATTAAATTCTATGACGGTTTGAGATTTACAGATATTAATTTTCCTGAGAGCTGTATATTATCCTTTATGTTACTGCATAATTGGGTTATGAAATTGAAATGGTCGGATAATGTCCATCTTACAGAACTTGAGATATATAGCTAAGTCTTGTCTTGTTCTGCTATAATATAATGCATTTATATAGTCAATTTAATGTCTTCGCAAAGTAAAGTTGACAATGCCAAAGGTTCTATGAGTCTAATTAAGCCCACATCTTTTCACTCCACTCCAAACTCATAGAACCTTTGGCATTGTCAACTTTACTTTGCGAAGACATTAAATTGACTATGAGTGAAAAGATGTGGGCTTTAGAGATTAAAGCATAATATGTGCCATTTAGGCCTGACGTCGAAAAAATAAAGAAAAAAATATTTTTAAAAAATATTTTTTTTTCTGTTTCTACATCAGTGGTTCTCAATATTTCATGTCAAGGACCCCAAAAATTATATGTAATTGGCCCCGACCCCCATCTGAAAATATGTTGTTCCAGGGACCCTCCCAGTAGCAAATATTTGAGTTAACAATTTAACTTAAAAGATTTGAGGCACATTTTCACGATTTTTCAAAAATAGCAGACGTACAAGTTCATAGCGCGGCACTCGGTGCCGCGCTATGATCTTGCAGATCTGCTATTTTTCAATAGCTAAAGTATAACATGATGCTTGAAACACCAAAAGGGGTTCCCGTCCAAAATGGGTTGTTGTTTAGTTTTAGTTGTTTTTAGTTTTAGTTTTTCTTCCCGCGTTGGCCATTCAAAAATAGCAGATCTACAAGCTGCAATAGCAGATCTATAAGCTGCACGGCGTGTCACTATAGTGCCGTGCTGCGAGCTTGTACATATATATACATCAGCATCAGGTCCTAATGGGATCATTCTGGGTTAGAAACGGTCCGGCAGCATTCTGCCAGAGGGCACTATATAATGAAGTGTCCACGCATGCACGCGCACACACACACACACACACACACACACACACACACACACACACACACACACACACACACACACACACACACACACACACACACACACACACACACACACACACACACACACACACACACACACGCACACTCTGAGGACCCCCTAGTGCCCCCTATTGAAGACCCCTGTTCTATAATGAAGACATTAAAACATCTATATCGAGGGACAAATTAAACAATGTCTTATTACAGTATACAATCATTTTCATTTCAAGTTCAGATGAGTTTTAACCCAGTAAGACAAGTGCAAATAGTGGGATTTAGAAAGGAATGCAGAGACAGCTGTGTGTGTGTGTGTGTGTGTGTGCGTGCGTGCGTGCGTGCGTGCGTGCGTGCGTGCGTGCGTGCGTGCGTGCGTGCGTAATCCCTGCAGCTCACGCTGTTTTTCAGTCTGAGAGTGTACAAATGGAACAAAATGAACGGTAGGGTCCATTTGGTCCATTTGTGCACTCTCAGAGTTAAATTAACATTGATTTTACAAATATAAATTGGAGTCCCAGGGATAGAAATGCCATTAAATGGGTGGCCTGTATAAACTAATATGCATGTCAAACTTGGGGGTCCTTGAAATTAGACGGGTTGAGAATCACTGCTATAGCGCCGTAAAAACCTTCTCTTATATGGGGGTCCCTGCAGGCATCAGTGGCATATCTCTTCAAATGGGGGTCCGCGGGCTAATTAGTGCCAATTTGGGGGTGTCTTTGACATGGAAATGTTTGGGAACCACTAGCTGTTCTGTAATGTATAGAGACAGGCTTTGAAGTGGTTTGTATTGTAATGGAGGATCATGTTAAGGTAACTTATACCCTGTGGCTATACTACAACGAAATGGAGTTGGAACGACAGATGTTCAGGAGGCGGAGGAACACACCTTGACCATACACCTTCACGCCATCCTCCGCCCTCCACGCCAATCTATACCTGAGCCTACTTATATTGTGTACAACCCAGCATCCTCTATGCTTTTCGTATCCCGCCTGCACCATCCCAGGACCAGCAGCATCTCCACTGCTCCACCTCCTCCTCCTCCCTCTCTCCTCACCTCCTCCCTTCCTCACAGTTCCCACAGGGGGGGGGATCACGCCTCCACGTGTATACCGCGGGCTGACCGCCACACGACCCCCTCCCCAAAGACTCCAGGGTCGGCGACCCCGCCCCCCGGGAAACCCACGCCCCGCCGCGACCCCCACTCTCCTCCTCCTCATTTCATTCATTCGTTCACTCGATAAAATCTTTAAACCTTCCACAATGGTGTGTTCATTCCAACTATAGTGAATCAGGCGTTGTATAGCCACAGGGTAATTTAAGCGGTGGATATTGCTCTTGTCTTCATGTCTTTATGTACAGTATGTAAATTGTCTTGTTCTTTATGTTACGTAAAATGTGTGTATAATTATGTGTTCTGCATATACTTGGCTGCTGTGTCGCAAGACACATTTCAGTGTGAACTGACAATAAAGTAGGCTATACTATATCATATCATATCATGTTGTAATACTGCTAAATAACAAATGATCATTAGCCTCCTCCCATACAGTATATATAGGCCTACTAACAAATATCCTAAATATCCAATTTTGACCATACACCCTGAACGCAAGTACTGTAGGTCGGAGAGGCTTAATGTCGGTATCAGCCATCAGCCTCACGAAGGAAGACAGTTGGCAGAGAATAGTACAGCCTCCCTGAACATACTCCATCACTGAATAGACGACGTGTGGAGCTAAAGACGGACATCCGCCAGGAGACTGCAAAGAGGTTATACGCTCAACAAAGTTGACAGAAAGTTTGCAACAAGGTCCGAGGACGCACGCACACACGCAGGCACGCACACAGGCACGCACACACACACACACACACACACACACACACACACACACACACACACACGCACACACACAGACAGACATAAACACCTACTTGTCCTTCAGTTGCCGAGTACATTTGGAGGTAAAAGCCCATTAGTCCTGAGCCCTCCCATCACCTGTCAGCCTTTGACAGATGGATGCCAATCTCTCTCTCTCTCTCTCTCTCTCTCTCTCTCTCTCTCTCTCTCTCTCTCCTCTCCCTCTCCCTCTCCCTCTCCCTCTCCTCCAACTCTCTCTCTCCCTCTCTCTCTCTCTCTCTCTCTCTCTCTCTCTCTCCCTCTCCCTCTCCCTCTCCCTCTCCCTCTCCCTCCCTCTCTCCCTCTCCCTCTCCCTCTCCCTCTCCCTCTCCCTCTCCCTCTCCCTCTCCCCCTCCCTCTCTCTCTCTCTCCCTCTCCCTCTCCCTCTCCCTCTCCCTCTCCCTCTCCCTCTCCCTCTCCCTCTCCCTCTCCCTCTCCCTCCAACTCTCTCTCTCCCTCTCTCTCTCTCTCTCTCTCTCTCTCTCTCTCTCTCTCTCTCTCTCTCTCTCTCTCTCTCTCTCTCTCTCTCTCCCTCTCCCTCTCCCTCTCCCTCTCCCTCTCCCTCCCTCTCTCCCTCTCCCTCTCCCTCTCCCTCTCCCTCTCCCTCTCCCTCTCCCTCTCCCTCTCCCTCCCTCTCTCTCTCTCTCTCTCTCTCTCTCTCCCTCTCTCTCTCTCTCGCTGGTCGGTGGGTTGACACCTGCGGCAGGCTCAGTGGTACCTTATCAACTCATCACCGTGAACTCCCTGTCACTCATTGATGACATCACATGGTCCCTCAGGGGGGGAAACAGGAACTTAGAGATGGCTTTGTTTCTTTTAGTGTCAGTGAGGACACAGCATGTCTCACCGTGCAGAACACTACTAACATGGCCACAGCATGTCTCACCGTGCAGAACACTACTAACATGTCCACAGCATGTCTCACCGTGCAGAACACTACTAACATGTCCACAGCATGTCTCACCGTGCAGAACACTATACTAACATGTCCACAGCATGTCTCACCGTGCAGAACACTACTAACATGTCCACAGCATGTCTCACCGTGCAGAACACTACTAACATGTCCACAGCATGTCTCACCGTGCAGAACACTACTAACATGTCCACAGCATGTCTCACCGTGCAGAACACTATACTAACATGTCCACAGCATGTCTCACCGTGCAGAACACAACTAACATGTCCACAGCATGTCTCACCATGCAGAACACTACTAACATGTCCACAGCATGTCTCACCGTGCAGAACACTATACTAACATGTCCACAGCATGTCTCACCGTGCAGAACACTATACTAACATGTCCACAGCATGTCTCACCGTGCAGAACACTACTAACATGTCCACAGCATGTCTCACCGTGCAGAACACTATACTAACATGTCCACAGCATGTCTCACCGTCTATAATGACACGGGGAGACAGACGGAGGGAGGGACCGGAGGACAGACACTTTCATAATGGACACCAACTAAATAGCCTCATGTTTTATCTGTCTGCACCATTTAAATGTAACCACTTCATAGGAAGGAAGGAAGGAAGAAAGGAACAAACAACCAAATAAACAAAGAACGGAAGAAGGAATACAGGCCTGGAGGAGACTAGTTTACAAAGAAATGACTGATTTAATAACGTTAGGCAACGTTAGGCCATATTGGCCCTATTGAAAGGTGCTGATTATAACGGATGATTTCGCCTATCAAAATACAGAGATAACGGTCGAATGGGGTGAAGCAAGGAGCAGCCGTCCATGTGTGCGTCCTCGCAAGCGGCGAAAACAGCCGATCTGAATGCGGAACGGGCAGCCGAACGGTCAGCTACTGTACGCCTATACTGTAAGCATATCATCCAGACATAGTGAGAAGTAAGCGTTTCTATTTTAAGGACAGATATTGGATATACTGTATATCTTTTCAGCTTACTGTTCATCGCTGAGTGCAAACCAGTGGGTTTCAGAGTGCATGGTAGGTGTCAGCAATTCTCTATACAATATCTTAATGCAGTAGCAACAAGCTTATGAGGCTCTGTTCTGTCTGTTAGCAGGTTGCACTGCCTGGAGATAAGAGGTTTCTATAGCTGCCCGACCGCAACTATATTTAATTTGCCAACCCCCTCCCCGATGAGAGAATGAATAATGAGGTGAATGTAGATTAATTAAATTGAAACACCTTATTGTCAGAAGTGATAAACATAAGCTGTGTGTTATTATTATTGAATGACCTGGACTGGAAAATGACTTGTTTTCAGTTTCACATCCATTATATTTTGTTAATTAAAAGTCACAAGTATTATTAGGCTTTTATTATATATATATATATATATATTTTTTGTTTTGTTTTTGTAATATCTTTTTTGGGCTTCATAGAAAGTGTTCCCATATTTTTCAACTAGACTTGTATAAACACTGCCCTGGAAATGCCAAAATCAGGAATGCCAAAATCTGGATGTCAATGTTTCTTCAATGTCATATCCAGCATTTATCATCCTGTGTATGTGTGCGTGTGTGTGTGTGTGTGTGTGTGTGCGTGCATGCGTGCGTGCGTGCGTGGTGTTAAACATCAGAGTGAGGTGGTGATGAACTCCACAGGGACAGAAGGGCCAATCTGTTTGTCTCTGCTGCTAACTGGCGGTGTTTACCACTGCGTATTTTTTACTGATGGATGGACTTGTAGATCGGCTATTTCACCTATTCATGATTTTTGAGGGGCCTCTCCTACAGTATGTACAGCTTTTGGGTGTGTGTGTAACCCACATTTTGTTTGTAAACACAAACATTGTGTAAACAGAAACATCGAAGACGAAGGTGAGGACGCAAATTGTGATTGGCCGGAATGAGATGATGTATGATGATAATTTACAAGACGAAAAACAAAACAAATAGTGTTGTCTCCTGACTTTCTTTTCTTCTTTCTAATGATTTGATCGGCCCGCAAAACATTGTGTTCATTGTCACGATTCGTCACGATCCGAGTTGGCTTTGTCCGCGGCGTAACCGTCTTTAAATGAATTAAATAAGAAAGTGCCGATGGGAGAATGCATTGGGTTTTCATTTCCTGGGCCACTCGTTTTTCTGAAAGGGGGAGGGACTGCGGCGCTCTATAGTCCTACCCAATAAAATGCAACCCTATAAACATAACCTCACAGGAAGCCAGAAACTATAGTTTTTTGCGAATCAGTATAGGCGTTCCCGCATCACTTCCGGGTATGATGATGTCACACGCCGACGCAACACATACCCTCTATTATAAGTGCAATGAAGATTAGAGGGAAATTTGCGAAGGACAATGTGGACAATGTAGCCTAACTGACAGCCTTTACTCATTAAGACTTATTGAACTGTTGATTGATTACGCACGCACGCGCACACGCGCACACACAAAAAGGCCTTTGGTGCAGCAAGAACCATCAGTCACATTACTGCTGTCATGATTTCATTTACTTAAGTAGATCGAGGAGAAACAACCTCTCCTCTCGCTCTCTAAACACAGTATATATTTTGTAAAAATGCATGTGTTGCAAACGTTGCTTGAATAAATTAACCATTGTCAACAAACCATTAACGGAATTAGAAACGTATAGAAACTCTAAGGTAGAGAGTTTAATATTAATATTGGTCTGCTATTAACTTTAATTAGTTGAATATTGGATAATTGGCTCAGGACAAAAAAAAATCAAGGCTTCATGTGGTGAGTGATTGATAGAAAAAAGGTAGTTTAGGGGGGATTCGTTTTAAGATGTCCGACACACACTTCTGGTTCTGTTCAGGCGTTTATCACACACTTCTGGTTCTGTTCAGGTGTTTATGACAAACTTCTGGTTCTGTTCAGGTGTTTATCACAAACTCCTGGTTCTGTTCAGGTGTTTATCACAAACTTCCTGACATGTGACTCCTGTGTTTCATGCTTGTGACATTGAGGAAAGTGATCCGTCATGTTTTTTCCAAACAGTTCCATCTCACAGATTAACCCATAGCATCATTTTATTTAAGTGAGTACCGGTACTCAATATTCATATATACATACAGTATATCGGGTAAAATGCACACAACGTTAGTGATGGTGTGACCATTTTCAATGTTAGTCTTGGTTAAGAAGAGAATTGAACGGATTCAGCCAGATCTAAGAACAGACACAGCATATTACTATATCTGGACTGGAGGTGAACTACCGTATATGGAGATGAGAGCCGATGTGATCCGATCCGATCCATCTGCTAGTCCTCACCAGGGTCTTCTACTACTGTACTGTGACAATGGGTTCATTTCCTGACCATATTAGGACTCTCTCTGACTGATATCAATGCACCATAACAGAATAGAGTAAATAATGGTGCATTTATTAATGTATGTATTCGGTGTGAGCTGATTGCAAATGGTATAGATCTCATATTATGCATATTATACACTTATCGCATACTTATCACAGCTGTGGTTAAATGTTCTTGAAACTAGAGGATGTGTGGGTAATTGGATGGTTCTTCCAATCACCAGACAACATGTCATCCATCAGAGAACAATTAGAATGCATCATTTAATTAACAAGAGGGAGGTGAACGTTACTACTCTGCTGGTATAGATGAGTTAAACTGCAGCTATTCTGTTATTTATCTCTTGAAGCATTTCTTTCAGTCCTCTACATATATGGCATGTTGTAGTGTTTGGCATCGGCCAATATTGATATTTGCTCTGCTCCGCTCCGATTATCCTGTAGTGTGTGGTGCTATCAGATTATCCTGTAGTGTGTGGTGCTATCAGATTATCCTGTAGTGTGTGGTGCTATCAGATGATCCTGTAGTGTGTGGTGCTATCAGATTTCAGATTGAAAATAATCGGCTAGTGTAAAGCCACCTTTAATCTACAGTTAATTTAGTTGGGGTGGCTGTGGCTCAGGAGGTAGAGCAGGTCGTCCAATGATCAAATCCCGAGTTTAGAGATGGTTTACTAGGTACATATTTTAAGCAAAACATATACTGTAGATTTTTTTTAAATCCAGACTTTTGACAAAAAATAATATAAATAATATGTGGTTCTGCAAACAAGAAATTAGCTAAATTGGTTAAAATCAATAAAGTAAATACGGGCTGGCCTAGTGCCTGCTAAACGCCTGCTCCTAAAGCCTGACAGCATTAATGTGATACAGTGTGACGTCCACTTTAGAATCATTATTTATTAATAATCCATTACAGTGACTGTCCTATTGCTTCATTGCCAAACATAGAACTCCGAGGTGGCAAGCACAGAAAATAGATTACGTATAAATATTCAGAATAACGGTACTGGTGGTGGTAGCTGAATCAGTGGATCTAAAACAAATCCATTTCACTTAGGGGAGTTTGACAAAAGATCATTGTAATCCACTTTAGACACAAAAGGCGCATTGTAAGCAGAGCCAGGTGGTTTACAATGCAGCAGCCAAAGACATTGAATAGCAGCCCTTTTCATGGATCCATAATCTGCTATCTATTGAGAGCACAAACAAACTCTATTGTTATCGTATCAGTGTGACGCAGACATGTCGGTTTAATTATATCGCAACAGCCCCTTACGGAATGTTATTTCCTGGCATGCCTAAATGAAAAATAACTTAATACTTCCTTAAGGAGTTAAGGTTATGAGCATCAAAACAATATTCTCAATAACATTTGCCCTACTTTAGGTAAAGTATAACCTACTTCATGCATAAAGTATTGTCTATATACAAGAGAGACTTTCTTTGGAAAAACTGTTCTTTGGAGACTTAATTAAGGCATTAAGGCATGTTTTGATGCTCATAATAAAATGCTCTGTGATCATAGTGAGTTTTAAACTGTCTGTCTGTCTGTCTGTCTGTCTGTCTGTCTGTCTGTCTGTCTGTCTGTACCTGTGCAACCTCGTCAATATGATGGTTTAATGTGGTTTTAACCTGTGCAAACTCGTCAATATCATGGTTAAATGTGGTTTTAACCTGTGCAACCTCTTCAGTGTGATGGTTAAATGTGGTTTTAACCTGTGCAACCTCTTCAGTGTGATGGTTAAATGTGGTTTTAACCTGTATAACCTCTTCAGTGTGATGGTTAAATGTGGTTTTAACCTGTGCGACCTCTTCAGTGTGATGGTTAAATGTGGTTTTAACCTGTGCGACCTCTTCAGTGTGATGGTTAAATGTGGTTTTAACCTGTGCGACCTCTTCAGTGTGATGGTTAAATGTGGTTTTAACCTGTGCAACCTCTTCAGTGTGATGGTTAAATGTGGTTTTAACCTGTGCAACCTCTTCAGTGTGATGGTTAAATGTGGTTTTAACCTGTGCAACCTCTTCAGTGTGATGGTTAAATGTGGTTTTAACCTGTGCAACCTCTTCAGTGTGATGGTGACTTTTGCATGTGTTGTTTGGTGTAAAACACAGTGAAGATATTCTATCTGTTCTCTTTCATGAAAAATAAATGGACTTAACTGCTGCAGCATTAACTCAATCATTCTTTCCCCAACCACACCTTTCTCTCTGTCTGTCTGTCTGTCTGTCTGTCTGTCTGTCTGTCTGTCTGTCTGTCTGTCTGTCTGTCTGTCTGTCTGTCTGTCTGTCTGTCTGTCTGTCTGTCTGTCTGTCTGTCTGTCTGTCTGTCTGTCTGTCTGTCTGTCTGTCTGTCTCTCTCTCTCTCTCTCTCTCTCTCTCTCTCTCTCTCTCTCTCTCTCTCTCTCTCTCTCTATCTCTCTCTCTCTCTAATATTGATTGTGTCAGTGTGAGATGAAGGTAGCCTGGCTGCAGCCCAGAATCGCTAGCCACGCCCATTAAACCATTCTGACCCGAGATCAGATTCTAAAAATGTCTTCTACATCCTGACAGTTTTGTGAAAAAGCTATGTTTCTATGTCAGACTTTTCAAAAATAGCAGACCTACAAGCTCATAGCGCGCCCAACATCTGCTATTTTTCAATAGCATAAAGCATAACATAATGCTAACACCTAAAGGGGTTCCCTTCCCGCCCAAATTGTTTCTGAACAATGAAGTGAAACGAAATGAAAATTCAGTGTCAGGCTAAGATGAAGGCAGACCTTCCTGTTGCTTTTCATCATTGTCATTGTGACTCTGCCTCATTCCATCGCCATTTCTTCTAACCACGCGGTCTACAGTATGTGTTAATTCATTCGCCCGCCATCTGGCGCGTATAGCAGGCTCCGTTCTCGCACACTCTAAAAATGTACGTGAACGGAGAAGCGTCTCAGTTTTTATTTAAAGCCATTCACTTAAAATACGGAAGACCGGAAGTGTAAAATAGGCCATGTATATAACGTGTGCCGCGAATGTTATTTAATTCACCCAAAACAATACATTTTGTAACTCCGCTCCTGCAATCTTTGTATAGTGATGCGCACAAGTGATGATTGCGAATGCAGTGAGCACTAACTATGAGACCTATAGCAGATCATGTCTGTCTGTCTGTCTGTGTGTCTGTGTGTCTGTCTGTCTGTCCCGCTGTTACACCACCTGCCCGCCACCAGAGGGCGCAGCTGTATCACACACGAAACACACACACACACACACACACACACACACACACCTTAACTTAAAAAAACTTAACTTAAAAAAAAAACGTAACTTAAAAAAAACTTAACTTAAAAAAAACTTAACTTAAAAAAAAATCTAAAAAAAAAACCAAATATGTACGAGCTGCGTTCGCTTCCCGCGTTTGCACGTCCTACTTGTTATTGGACCCGAGTCTCCCACTCTACCCGTCGTGCTTTGGATGGCGCCGGGTGGACTTGTGATGTAACTCCTGTGAACAGGACAGTGACACACTGAGGTCGGCTTCTAAAGCCGACGTCTGACATCTTTGACATTGACTAAAATGTCAAAGATGAATGAATTCAACATGACGAATGGAGAGCTATAGCTGTGTGCCGGCAGTGAGTCTAATGAAATCACATCAAATATATACCAGGATGAATTTAACCCATTTTGGGCGGAAACTCCTTTTGGTGTTATGCTTTAGCTATTTCAAAAATAGCAGATCTACAAGCTCGTAGCACGCCAACCGAGTGGCGCGCTACGAGCTTGTATAGGTCTGCTATTTTTGGAAAAATCGAAGAACGACTTCAGAAATTCAGAAATCTGTCGAAATGTACATAGAAGACCTTTTTAGAATCTGATCTCAGGTCAGAATGGGTTTAAGTGACATGACATGAGAGGCTGTTCTTTTGCGGCTTTCATTACCACGACAGTGATGAACTTAAAAAAAAGTTCATCACTTTAAAAAAAAGGAATACATTCACGGCCGTCTTTCAGGCTAGACTGCCTATAGATGTTTAAAACGGTGTGATCTCGCTTGTTGTGGTGTAGAAAAGTATTCCATATATAGCGTCGATCAGCCCCGGGCAGCGCACGGCTATACTTCCTCCTCCGGCAGATTTTGTCATTGTATAAACATATGGGACTCAATTTCCCAGAACCCTTTGCACGCCGCCGGCGCGACGGACCTTTTTTGCGATGGCGTCATCAAAACGCGTCTCATATCCCATTCCGTCCGGTGGATAGGTAGGTAGGTAGGCCTATGACTTAAAACTGATAAAAAACGTGGATTAAACAATGAAAACACAAGTCGGGGCAACTTTGCGAATCGCAGGGAAAGTGTTCTGCAATTAATTAACTCGGGGCAACTCGTGAATAGTAGTCAAAGTGTTAATGAATGAATAACTGATGAAGAAGGAGAAGACGCTTCACCTTCTTCTGCAACTATCAGCCCTGTTCCTGTGATGCAGCGGAGCAGCCATCTCAGGCAGGGAGGCGCACGTTGCTAGATTCCCTTTGTTCTTTTTTAACCAACCGGCCTTCAGGGTAAACTGTTTTTTTCTTTTTTCAGTGATGAACACAGTATAGCAGCTCTACAATTTACAATCCACAACAATTTAGGCATTTAGCAGACGCTCTTAATCCAGAGCGACTTATACATTAAGCAAGAACAAAAAAGCATGGAAATACATCACATGAAAAGCATTTATCATGAAACATGCGTAAGCTAAGAATTAACTATAGAACATATCTATATAATGACACTATATACATATAAACTATACATAATACAGCTATGTAACACTCAGTTTTTATGTGCATATTTGGGGTCAATATATGTGGCTCTTTGGGAGGCAAACGTAACAACGAAGGAGACATTCATATACAGTTTACGGTGTGACCACTGCTGTCTTTTGCATTTGTAGGTTTTGTAGAAAAGTCCAAAAAACAATAAATAATCCTTGACCTTTGACATAAAAATGATCAAAGTGGGAACCTTCCCACCCCTGAGTCCAGTTTTTTATCTCTCCATTATTCTCTCTCAGATGAACTGCACTCACTGACTGACCCCTGGTGGTGGGGGTTAACAAAACCTGTTGACCTCTCACAACTCTATCTATCACCACGGAGACCCAAGAGAAATCCATCACTGGCATCCATCCCATAATGATCTGTCCTCCTCATCCATCCCATAATGATCTGTCCTCCTCATCCATCCCATAATGATCTGTCCTCCTCATCCATCCCATAATGATCTGTCCTCCTCATCCATCCCATAATGATCTGTCCTCCTCATCCATCCCATAATGATCTGTCCTCCTCATCCATCCCATAATGATCTGTCCCCCCTCTTCAGTTCATCCATCCCATAATGATCTGTCCTCCTCATCCATCCCATAATGATCTGTCCTCCTCATCCATCCCATAATGATCTGTCCTTCTTCTCAGCTCCCACACTCAAAACGAACTGGCAGCAGCGGCAGGGATGGAAGTACTCTAAAAATGTCTTCTACATCCTGACAGTTTGTCTGAAAAAGCTATGTTTCTATATGTCAGTCGTTCTTCGATTTTTCAAAAATAGTGGCGCGCTACGAGCTTGTAGATCTGCTAATTTTCAATAGCTAAAGCATAACATAGTGCTAACACCCAAACGGGTTCCTGCCCAAAATGAGTCAAGTAAAAATATATATATCAATACTATTGTAATACTATTGTAGAAATAGTCTTGTTACAAGTAGAAGTCCAGTATTCAAAGTTTACTTGAGTAAAAGTACAACAGTATTGGCCTCAAAATATTATATATACATGAAGTACTCATTATGCAGAAGCTTTCATTATTTCACAAGTTGTCAAATGTATAAAGATCCTTTGGAAATAGCAGATCTACAAGCTCACAACACGCCGCTTTGTGACGCATTGTGTAGTTGAGTAGGATATATCCACACTTTTCCTGGGCTGTGTGTGCTCCAGTTCCTGTCGATTTGATCCAATGAAAGCCAATGAAACTGGTCAGATGACCAATGATATCCAATGAAATCAACCGGAACTGGAGCACACACAGCCCAGGAAAAGTGTGGATACATATCACTGACTGCATGGGAGACCAAGACCATCTGCACTGCGATTACAGTCAGGCTGCAAAGGGAGCTGAGTTGATCGCGTATCGGAGGGATTAAACCCAGGGTTTCGTCGAGACACATGCAGCAAGTCCCAAAACCGTGGCAGAAGGCCGGTGCCGCTTTTTGGAACCCGCCCCGGGCCCCCTCTGATGATCACAGTGCTGCTCAAAAAACAAAAATACATTTGTTTGTGTAATGAAGTTGTTGGTAGCCTTTATGGAGATCGTTAAATGAATAATGTATTGTTTTTTTGTGATTAGGTTCATATGGTGATTGTTGCTTGATCTTCTATTTGTCATAGGTGGAGCTCTTCTCTCTGCAGTGCTGCCTGCTTTGGTTTCTTGTTGTGAATAATATTTGTAATTCAAATGATGAATGTTCGCTGGCCGACTGCCTGAAGAAATATCCATTAGCAACCCTGCCCAAATAATCATATTTGACAAGCCTGACAAGTCCTACTTAGCACATGCAGCCATTCAATTTAGTTTTTTCTCGGGTTCCACAAATACACATTGTGAAAATATAGCTGTAAAACTGTAAATAACTGTAACTGCTTAAATTGCTTACCAAAAATGTGAAGGAGTTGTCAGGAGTGGTCAGCCAAACCCGTGGGCCACTTTGCTGGCCCCGGGGGAGTCTTTGAACTCTATCTGTATGCAATATGTTACCAAGTGGGATTGTGGATCGGCTGTTTTGTCAGTAATAAAACCTTTAGAATGACACATTGGACATGAGGCAGACTTGCAGGTGAAGATAAGTTTTGAATTAAGTTCCAGGCCTGGAAAACATAGTGAAATAATAAAGAAAATAACTCAAAACAACTCAAACAACTTAACTGAGAACTGAGAGGTACTGGTGTCAACCTCTCCCCATGGCAGCACCAACTCTACTGAGCCATTTTCCCCTCTATATAGACTCCTGACTCCACCCCTGGCTAAGCAGTCAGCGAATCACAATACATTTAACAACACAAGCAATCAGAGCTCTCTTCAGGCCATCAAGGCAGCTTCCCAACTACAGCATCTGCATGGATAAACACAAGTATATTAATTCACATGTCACAGCAGAATGTGCACCTTCTGTGGGACTGAGAATCAACCTGTTACACATACCATACAGAAACAATACAATGAACATGTATTGTAGAACAGCATATATTAGTCTGACAGAGGCTTCTCTGTCACACAATAGACTCCTTATCAGACGACGTCCCATATTGATAAGCACCAGCATGCCGTGCAGGCGTGTAAAACAATGCCCCGTCAAACTTTCAGATGCTGTTTTTCTCCCAGTGTGGAGGGAGAATGATTAGTATATCTCTCACTCATGAAATATATAATCTATTGGTTTCTGTTGTTGTGTGTGAACAATGATATAGCAATTCAAAGTTGTCTTCAAAACCACATACCTACGTATACATTCGCTGTCATAAGAACGGGAGGTGCGCTCATGATCACGGCAGCAGAGCCTATAGTGTTTGTGCACGGCTTGCACGCGCACCTGCAGCCCATCAAGTCTAATTTATGCTTCGTCCCGCGATGGTGTCGCGATGTGAGCTTATAATTGTGTATCAGCTGTTCTCTGCATGCAACACTGTTGAGCAATGAAGTATAAAATGTCTCCTATAGGGTCAGGGTGCGTGCACCTCACTGGCGAAAAACACACAAGATGAGGTTGAATGAACTGAAACCAGCGCTCCCCCAAAAAAACAACAGGTTTGGAGATCTGTTGGGAATTGAAACAGCGACCATGCAGTCTCAATGTTTGTGAACAAATAATTGGGTCTAAAAAAAAACCCACACAACATCAAGCTGCTTGCTGTGCTGTCTCAACTTTGGCTCCGGTTGTTAGTCTGGGTCTATAGGATACAAGTCTCTGTACTCAGTATGGACTATTAGGGAGTCCAAATATTTACCTACTGTATAGTCCATTGGAAATTATGATGCATTTTTGTGGTAGAAAATACATATAGCATACAGTCCTTTGTTCCCTGATGTTTTTTTAAGACACCACGATTACAATGTGAGCTGGCACGTTGAGGGGACGAGGACACATTCATGTGACAGTATCATTTGAAGGCCAATTATTTTGTTCCCACATAAACATTCGGTAATCCGCACAGTGCTGACTGACACTGCTGAAAAACAGTATAATGAGAGAGAAAGAGAGAGAGAGAGAGAGAGAGAGAGAGAGGATGAGGTGTAGGAGAAAGTTGTAGTTGTAGATTAGGGGATCCATCTTCAACCGCTTATCCGTAGTCGGGTCGCGGGGGCAACAGCTCCACCAGAGTTCTCCAGAACAACATTAGTGACTTCCTCCTGGGGGGATCCAGAGACGTTCCAAGGCCAGTGAGTCGATGCGTTTCCTCCAACTGCGCCTCGGTCTGCCCCGGGGGTCTCTTCCCAGTGGGACATGATCCTTGGTCTGCCCCGGGGTCTCCTCCCAGTGGGACGTGACCCTTGGTCTGCCCCGGGGGTCTCCTCCCAGTGGGACGTGATCCTTGGTCTGCCCCCCGGGGGTCTCCTCCCAGTGGGACGTGCGTCGAGGACCTCCCTATAGGGAGGCGCCCGAGAGGCATCCTAACCAGATGCCCGAACCACCTCAGTTGGCTCCTTTCCAGGCGAAGGAGCAGCGGTTCTACTCCGAGTCTCTCCTTTGTGACTGAACTTCTCACCCTATCTCTCTAAGGGAGATGCCAGCCACCCGTCAAAGAAAACTCATTTCGGAAATATGAGAGGACCTGTGATGTCATGTCATGTTTATTTGTGTTTTTTCTATTCACTTTTTCTATTCTATTCACAGAATGAGAAAATATGGTCATTTGTGTATATACACCACCATAGACCAGGGGTTCTCAACCCGTGGGATCCTGCCATAGACAACCGATATAAGGCAAAAAAAAAAATACTTTTCAGGTTTTCCCAATTAAAAAATAGCAAAAAACATATTCAGGATATTTCAATTCAAATATAGCAAAAATAGCTCAAATATACTTAGCTAAAAACACTTCGCACTGCGACGTGTTTTGAGCTTGTAGATCGGCTATTTTTTTGCTACGGAGTGATTATAGTGAAATAATATAGTGGCCCTCTCCATCGTCAAAGTTGCCCACTCCTGTTCTAAATATAACAACACGACGATGCAGGCTCTTTGTTTTGTTAAAAGTCCACTTTTCACCAGCTGTTTGGCTTCAGGTTTATAGCCTGACTCTGTGTAGGTGTCGGAACATACGAGCTCAACTTCTCCAGGGGTTTAGAATGCACCTACTGTCTTATTTTAACCCATTTTGGACTGATTTAAAATAAAATAAAAGGCTTCTAAATCCTAATAGTTCTCTGAAAAACCCATGTTTGTGCTCAACCTTTTCCATGTCAAGGACCCCCAGAAGTATCTCTATTGGGCCACGGACCCCCGTCTCAAAATATGTTGTTCCAGAGACCCCCCTAGAAGCAAATATTTTAGTTAAAAATGTTCGCTCTGAGATATATTATTCTGCACCACATTTTCACAACTTAAAAAAAATAACTTAAAACACCAAAAAGGGGTTCCCGCCAGAAATGGGTTAACCTGCTGTTCCTTTTGAATAATTCATTTTTTTGAAACAGTGAATTAATCCGGTGATATTACTTATGCGGTTTATAGGCTCAGAACCCAAAGCAACAACAAAGCGAGAACGATCTATAGGCGAGATGGTCAAAATTGTATTTTGCAAATAAAACATCGATATTAAGAACAATGTCAGCACTATCTTTAGAGTTGCATCTTGTATACTGTTGTACATAATTGTGTGTGGGTTGTGTGCAAACTGCAACCCCCGTAGGACCTCAGCTGCAGCAAATCAGTGTTGATAACAATACAAAGCTATAGCGCCTGGTTCTATAATTAATGTACAAAAGGAAACCGCATTTTAAGAAGGATGTGGGAGTCTCGTTACACAAAGTGTGTTTTCACCCACTTCCAGCTAATTAAAAGATTTTCCAACTTTTCCCAGTATGAAGTTTTAAAAGACGAGATGCATATTTTGTTTTCTAATGAAGAGGATATATAGCCAGACGAGAACATTTGAATGAACATTGCATTGTATAGTTAATTGAGAGACTCTGACAATTCATCGACACATACAAATCTCACCCGTGTGAAGTGAGGGGCGCTCTTATCATCGAACATCATACATGACGTAAAATAGACACGGCAATTTGCTGACAAAATTCTCCATTCAAGGTCAATGGGAATTTATTGTTTGTGTAAAGGGCCTGTCAAGCGGGAAGCGAGGAACGCAGGCGTTGTTGCCTGGGATCAATCAACGACAGGTCTCCTCCAGGTCTGCTCAAGAGGGGGCGCAACAACGCAAGCGTAAAATAAAAAAAAGCTAAATAGTATCCAGGTGTGGTGAGTCGCGGCGGGGCGTGTGCACGAAACAAGCAAGCGCGCGACAAATTCACGGAAGACTGCGCTCACGTGAATACGCTTGCGTTGTCGCACCGTGACTGCTCCCCAGAGCTCCGCGCAAAAACGCAGGTCTCACTGAAAATTAACTATAGGCGCGTTCTATCGCTTCACGTTTGAAAGGCCCTTAAAGACACTAAGCCAATTTGCTCAGACACTATGACGTAAAATTGTCCATTCATTGTCAATGGGAATTTAATGTTTGTGTTAGACGAAAATCTACACACATATAGCTGAATATACTTGAATATAGCTGAATATTTATTTAATTTGGGTTACAGGAATTATTTCCATCTGTCATTTCATCCTTATTAGCATATTATCTTCATAGTAGGCCTATAGTTCTGTGTACATTATGTAAGGTTTATCCTGGATTAACTTAAAGCTGTGAATTGTGGATCAGCTATTTTCTGGGGGTGCGTTCGGAAATGCGCACCGGGTTATGTGGTCGGTTTGTTTGGTCAGTGTGGTGGGCGGTGACGCGTCACAGAGTGCGTTCAGTGTGCCTTATTTACGAACGACCACACAGCTGTGACGCATTCACACCGGACGACCCCAGCTTCAGGGTATAGGGTCGCTATCAGTGCGGGCACTCTGCACACCCGGTGCGCAGAAGCGCACTGGGTTTTCGAACGACAACGCACCGAGTGCACTGAACAAACGAACGACAAGAGAGCGCACCAGTGCGTTCAGGGCGCATTTCCGAACGCACCCTATATAATGACTGGCAGCCCAGCTCTCTGGTTGGTCAGTAAGTTAAGACTCTTTCTCACTGAGGACAGACTCTCGGGCCCAGATGATTTTTCATTGAGAAACCTGTATTTAAGCAAGTCAAGTTAGTCAGCGTGATGTTTACCGCTATATCTCCAAATAACATGCGAGTGTTCCATGTATTTCTGTAATGGTATGTCTCACTGGGAATAAATTTGTATCCCACATTGATATGTATAGTTTGTCAAAAGTTTCTGTCTCCATTTATTTGCGCCATCTTTATACCATTCCAACAGAGAACTACGTATTACAGTAATTCCATTGTTGGCACGAGAGCTTTGCTTTGTCCACACACAAGGTGACACAAGGCAGACGGAAATAGACAGAGACACACATGCAGCCACCTGCGGCTCACAGGTGTCTTGTGTCTGCACACACAGCCACCTGTACACTACAGCAAGCCAAGAGTCAGTGGAGGGCTCCTACACACACAGCCACCTGTACACTACAGCAAGCCAAGATTCAGTGGAGGGCTCGTAGGAAGCAGCAGGATGCCCCTGTTTTGCCGGACGCACATGGGGCATGCGTCTGGTGATGTGTCGCGGTCCACGGCTCATAGCGTTGGAAGAAGTACTCTATATTTTAACCCATTTACAAAGTAAGTAGCCTTGCCGAGCCATGAGGCCCATAGGGCAGGAGCCTATCTCCTGTTTCTGTAGCCATGAGGCCCATAGGGCAGGAGCCTATCTCCTGTTTCTGTAGCCATGAGGCCCATAGGGGCAGGAGCCTATCTTCTGTTTCTGTAGCCATGGTGAGGCCCATAGGGGGCAGGAGCCTATCTCCTGTTTCTGTAGCCATGAGGCCCATAGGGGCAGGAGCCTATCTCCTGTTTCTGTAGCCATGAGGCCCATAGGGGCAGGAGCCTATCTCCTGTTTCTGTAGCCATGAGGCCACAAGGGGCAGGAGCCTATCTCCTGTTTCTGTAGCCATGAGGCCCATAGGGGGCAGGAGCCTATCTCCTGTTTCTGTAGCCATGAGGCCACAAGGGGCAGGAGCCTATCTCCTGTTTCTGTAGCCATGAGGCCCATATAGGGGCAGGAGCCTATCTCCTGTTTCTGTAGCCATGAGGCCCTTAGGGGCAGGAGCCTATCTCCTGTTTCTGTAGCCATGAGGCCACAAGGGGCAGGAGCCTATCTCCTGTTTCTGTAGCCATGAGGCCCATAGGGGGCAGGAGCCTATCTCCTGTTTCTGTAGCCATGAGGCCCATAGGGGCAGGAGCCTATCTCCTGTTTCTGTAGCCATGAGGCCCATAGGGGGCAGGAGCCTATCTCCTGTTTCTGTAGCCATGAGGCCCATAGGGCAGGAGCCTATCTCCTGTTTCTGTAGCCATGAGGCCCATAGGGGCAGGAGCCTATCTCCTGTTTCTGTAGCCATGAGGCCCATAGGGGCAGGAGCCTATCTCCTGTTTCTGTAGCCATGAGGCCCATATGGCAGGAGCCTATCTCCTGTTTCTGTAGCTATGAGGCCCATAGGGGCAGGAGCCTATCTCCTGTTTCTGTAGCCATGAGGCCCATAGGGGCAGGAGCCTATCTCCTGTTTCTGTAGCCATGAGGCCCATATGGCAGGAGCCTATCTCCTGTTTCTGTAGCTATGAGGCCCATAGGGGCAGGAGCCTATCTCCTGTTTCTGTATCCATGAGGCCCATAGGGGCAGGAGCCTATCTCCTGTTTCTGTAGCCATGAGGCCCATAGGGCAGGAGCCTATCTCCTGTTTCTGTAGCCATGAGGCCCATAGGGGCAGGAGCCTATCTCCTGTTTCTGTAGCCATGAGGCCCATAGGGGGCAGGAGCCTATCTCCTGTTTCTGTAGCGTGAGGCAGCTTGATGTACAAGTACACCCCCTGGACATGACGCTAGTATGTCGCAGAGAATAACATAATGCTTAAAACAACAAAGGGGGGGTTCCCGTCCTGAGGGTGTTGAAACTGGTGAAACATATTACTAAGGCCTCCTATGTGATAAGGATGGAGGTTCAACTGAACATGTATACTGTCAAGCTAAAAGACCACCATTGCCACACTAGCAGTGCTTTGAAAGTAACAAATTACATGTACTCAAGTACAGCACCTGAGTACAATCTTGAGGTATTGTATTTTTTATTTATTATACTGGAGTATTATCCAATTTTCAATACTTTTACGTATACGCCACTACATCTCAGAGGCAACATGTTGTACTTTTAATCAACTACAATTATTATACTTTGAAGATGTTGTTGTTATTATTATAACAAAACAAAACAAAACATAACTCATAACAGCAGGAGCAATACGATGTTGCACGGTTGCATTTCAATATATTTTTTATCCCACGATTTTGTAACCCATTTTTCACCCCTGTGTCAATCATCTACTGTGATCCTGGGCTCTACACACCCTCCGCCAACCTGGGGAGAGCAACGGACTTAACTCATGCTTCCTTCATGCTTGAGTGTCCAAGTTGCTCCTTTACACCTGACAGGGGGGAGTTTCCCTGGTTGGACGTATAGCGCGTAAAAGGAACACGTTATTCCAACCAGTTCCTTTCCCCTCCATCAGGCGCCCCGGCTGGCCAGGGGGAGGCAGTTTAGAGACCAGGATTACTGCATGTTTTGTGAGGGTACCTACCCTAGGGGACACGGGGAGAACATGCAAACTCCACACAGAAACGGTTGCATCTTTTGATGCTGGTGGTATACTGTAGGGCGTAGGCCGTAGGGCGTAGGCCGTAGGGCGTAGGGCATAGGCCGTAGGGCGTAGGGCATAGGCCGTAGGGCGTAGGGCATAGGGCGTTCCACGTTTTGGTGGCAGTATATTTTGAGGGAACAAGATCAATGGCTGCATATCTATAGACTGCAGTGGATTGCGGAGGTGAATGTGAGAGAGAAATGGAGAGGAGGCCGGGGAAATACAAATCATGAGGCCACAAAAAGAATCTTTTAAATATTGTATGATTTAAATTTCAGAGAGGGTTCATATAGCCTGAGGAAAGTACAGGCTGTTACAGGAAGAGTTACATATTTTAACTCATGTTAAAATATGTAACTGTACAACATGTACAAGCAGGGGTTGTAAAAAACGTTATTCTAGGCAAGGACAGAACTGAACGTACCGGTACTTCAGAAACAAACTTTAACACATTAAAACTAGAGGGAAAGCATTTGTGTAATTTTAGATTATACATACAGTAGGCCTAAATATGAATCAGTTATGTTTTTCAGGAAACACTTTTAGGATTTAGAATGTTTCTAAATTATATATTTCGAATGTATACAGTGGTACTGGGTATATTCCTCAGCCTAGTAGGAAAGTCTGTGAAAGATGTCACGTAAATTGCACGCTGCGTTCATGATTTGAGGCTTTTTGTTTAAAAAACGGGCCAATCCTGCAAACTTTGAAAGCCAATGTTAGCCAATCAGGAAGGAATATGAAATATCGGACGGATCTGTCTTGAACACATGACTATAGAGATACTGTGTAACGAATTGCGGGATTTTTGGACAGAATCTGGAGGAGTAATATCCAAAAATGTGTTTATCAAAAGTCGGCCTCCTGGTGGCGCTATAACAGGCTGTTCTGGAAGATTTAGGGCAGAGGTTCATCGGTGGCATCTAGGGAGTGTGTGTGCAAAATTTGGCATCGACCGGATTAACAGTGCCGGAGATTAGCTGTACACAGACGGACGGACACGGACACACAAACACACACGGACGGAGTGCAAAACATACTCTCCCCCCCATGCCTTCGGCCTGGTGGAGACAATAATGGAACAAAACGTAGACACAACATGTTGTGATCTTTCTTGTAGATCAGCTATTTTCGCTCCTTTTCTCACGAGTCCGTCACTCAGAGGACAAAATGTGTCCGCCAGGCCTCCCATTAGTACATTTAAATATAGGATAGAGCGTTGATTTGTCTCTAATACAGCTCTACTGCTGTGTGACCTCTTCAGCACCACGGACAGCTCTACTGATATGTGACCTCTTCAGCACCACGGACAGCGTCTCTAATACAGCTCTACTGCTGCGTGACCTCTTCAGCACCACGGACAGCGTCTCTAATACAGCTCTACTGCTGTGTGACCTCTTCAGCACCACGGACAGCGTCTCTAATACAGCTCTACTGCTGTGTGACCTCTTCAGCACCACGGACAGCGTCTCTAATACAGCTCTACTGCTGTGTGAGCTCTTCAGCACCACGGACAGCATTTGAGTTTGAACAATGACAATTATTTCTCTGTGGATAAAGGCTTATAGGGGGGGGGGTTTGTTTGTGTGTTTTTATCACATGCTTTGACAGCACAGTGGCTGTCGACTCATTCCAAAATAACAGCTTGTTTACTTTGACGACCATGGTTTTATTTCCTGCTTCCGAAGCAGAATGATCTTGGCAGGGGTTGTGACTGAGATGCTGAACATAGCACTGAGCACATCTACACCCTTTTTTTCTACACCATTTGTGGGTCACGGACCAATTTCTATGGGTCACGGAAATCCCATTATCCTTATCCTACATTCAAAAATACAAAATAAATAAAAAAATAAAAAATAAAATTCTAATTGTTAAAAGCCATTAAAACCCTCCTGGACTGACAGGCGGCGGGGATGCTTGTCTGAGAGCTCTTGTTGAAACGGTTTACGAGTTCAAATGACTTTGTCTCTTTTCTCCGTGCACTCTCTGTGCACCCCTCCAAAAGAAAAGCATCTCTACGGCTGCACTCTAAATGCAAATGGAATGCCGTGGAGTCCTTTAACGCATTTTGGACTGAGGTCGATTTAAAAAAAAAAAAAAGGTTTCTAAATCCTAACATTTTTCTGAAAAACCCATGTTTCTATGTGTCAGTGGTGCTCAACCTTTTTCATGTCAAGGACCCCCAGAATGATCTCTATTGGGCCACGAACCCCCCCCCCCCATCTCAAAATATGTAGTTCCAGGGACCCCCCCCCCCCCCAGAAGCAAATATTTCAGTTAAAAATGTTCGCTCTGAAATATATATTGCGCCACATTTTTAACGATTTTTCCAAAATAGCAGACCTACAAGCTCGTAGTGCGCCACTCGGTGGCGCGCTATGAGCTTGTAGATCTGCTATTTTTCAATAGCTAAAGCATAACATAATGCTTAAAACAACCAAAAGGGGGTTCCCGTCCAGAATGGATTAATGTGTTGCACTGTGAACATCACCCACCGTGCTGTACGTCACATGTAGAGTACCGGAGAGGAGAGGCTGAACTTTCCGGGGGTGAATGTTGTAGTTTCCTGAATGAAACTCTGCCTGCAGTTTGAACCAGCTTTTCAAGTATAGGAATGGATGGATGGCTTTGTTTGAAAGCACAGAGCAGACGGAATCCATTATTTCTGAGCCGAAGCTGGTTTTTTATTGTGACTGCAAAATGTGTTCTGTGAAGAAAAAGAAGAATAATGGCCTGTAAGTTTAACCCATTTTGTGCGGGAACCCCTTTTTGGTGTCATAGCATTATGCTATGCTTTTAGCTATTGAAAAATAGCAGATCTACAAGCTCATAGCTTGTAGGTCTGCTATTTTTGAAAAGTCGAAGAACCACTGACATGGAAACATAGCTTTTTCCAGAAAACTGTCAGGATTCAGAAGACAATTTTTAGAATCTGATCTCAGGTCAGAATGGGTTAAAAGTAAACGTAGTCACACCGCCATCAATCAGGTTGACACATTATTGTATTCCATTATGACTGAAGTTTTAAGGTTCAACGATCTGGAGCGATTCTATTCAATATATGTCATGTAAAAACCTAGCTCATTAGGAACCCGCAGAGGTAAAACAGAATGGTTGATTTCTTTTTTTATTTAACATTCAATCGGCTTTACAATGTTCTGTTCCGCTACACTGCAGCTTTAACTAACCATAGCATCGCCATTATGGGGAATGACAACGGATTTGAATGAAGATATGGGCACAGTTATGAAGCAACAGTGTAGGAGCTATCCATGGTGCTGAAGTGTGTAACACCGTAGGAGCTATCCATGGTGCTGAAGTGTGTAACACGGTAGGAGCTATCCATGGTGCTGAAGTGTGTAACACTGTAGGAGCTATCCATGGTGCTGAAGTGTGTAACACTGTAGAAGCTATCCATGGTGCTGAAGTGTGTAACACTGTAGGAGCTATCCATGGTGCTGAAGTGTGTACCACTGTAGGAGCTATCCATGGTGCTGAAGTGTGTAACACTGTAGGAGCTATCCATGGTGCTGAAGTGTGTAACACTGTAGGAGCTATCCATGGTGCTGAAGTGTGTAACACTGTAGGAGCTATCCATGGTGCTGAAGTGTGTAACACTGTAGGAGCTATCCATGGTGCTGAAGTGTATAACACTGTAGGAGCTATCCATGGTACTGAAGCAACAGTGTAGGAGCTATCCATGGTGCTGAAGTGTGTAACACTGTAGGAGCTATCCATGGTGCTGAAGTGTGTAACACTGTAGGAGCTATCCATGGTGCTGAAGTAACAGTGTGGGAGCTATCCATGGTGCTGAAGTGTGTAACACTGTGTAGGAGCTATCCATGGTGCTGAAGTGTGTAACACTGTAGGAGCTATCCATGGTTCTGAAGTGTGTAACACTGTAGGAGCTATCCATGGTGCTGAAGTGTGTAACACTGTAGGAGCTATCCATGGTGCTGAAGTGTGTAACACTGTGTAGGAGCTATCCATGGTGCTGAAGTGTGTAACACTGTGTAGGAGCTATCCATGGTGCTGAAGTGTGTAACAGTGTAGGAGCTATCCATGGTGCTGAAGTGTGTAACACTGTAGGAGCTATCCATGGTGCTGCAGTAACAATGTAGGAGCTATCAATGGTGCCGCAGTAACACTGTAGGGATTGGTGGACAGTGGAGCATGCCAGTGCGGTCACCCTGAGCAGACCGCCGACCATATCATCAAAACCTGCCCCTTATAACGGACCACCCTCGGAAGCCTGCAGCCTCTTTTGTTTTTAAAGATATGTTTTTTGGGGGCTTTTTATGCCTTTATTGATAGGGAACAATAAGCCAGACAGGAAAGGCGGAGAGAGAGATGGGGAGTGGCACGCACGCGGCAAAGGCTGTCGAGCTCGGGAGTCGAACCCGTTGGCTCCAGAACACCGAGTTGGACCTCTGACGTTACAGTATACACGAAAGAAGAAGATTCTGCGAAACATTTTTTTGGCAAACATTCAATGAAAATAGCTGACCTCCAAGTAGATGTAGAACGGCGGGTTTTCAAAGCAATTTGGTGTAGAGGGGGGAGGGGGGGGGAGGATGGGGACAAGTAAAGGACCTTGACGGATCCCGTTCATATAAGGGGTTAAGTGCCAGTGTCAATAGCCCTGGAGCAACTCTCATGTGTCAAATGAAATCCTATAGCTATGTTTTTTTTTCTGTGACCGTTTCTCTCCTCTACATGTTGACCCATTAAATCTGTGAGGCTGATTGTCTTCTAAATCCTAACAGTTTTCTGAAAAGAATCATATCCCATCTCAAAATATGTTGTTCCAGGTATTACTCCCAGAAGTTTGGAGTTTAAAATGTTCACTTTATAAATTTGCGCCTGTCAAACGTCTGCTCCCTTTGGTGACAACATGTCGTACATATAGCCTGCACGCAATGTGTATAGGAATGCACTTTATATGACAGAGGAATAGGTACAAGTTTAATCCATTTTGGGCGGGACCCCCTTTTGGTGTTATAGCATTATGTTATGCTTTAGCTATTGAAAAATAGCAGATCTACAAGCTCATAGCGCGCCACTCGATGGCGCGCTATGAGCTTGTAGATTGATGAGCTTGTAAATTGAAGAACCACTGACATATAAACATAGCTTTTTCAGAAAACTGTCAGGATGTATAGAAGACATTTTTTTATTCTGATCTCAGGTCAGAATGGGTTAATGCATTTTGAGAGTCCCCAGGGTACCTCTCTATAGCAGGATGATAGCTCTGTCTCTGACTGATGTACGACACTCCTCGGGCCCAGGCCCAGGCTGAAGATTTAGAATTTTAATTATGAACTGTGAAGCGAATACTTAGTCATCTTCTCTCTGGGCGCCCCTCGGCTAAGAAACGTCTTGGGGTTTTTTTTGCAATCGTATTCCATTCACACCATTTAGATTCACCAATTCCCTCTCACCCCGACAGTGTCTCATTTATTGGGCATCATAAGATAGATGGGCTTGCCTAAAGTCATCTCTGCTGCTCTTAGATGTCTTTGCGTACTTTGAAAAGCTTCACTCACGCCTCTTAGATTCTGGGGCCAAATGTAAAGATGGGATTCTCAAATGAAAAGAATCTCCTCTCCTCTCCTCTCCTCTCCTCTCCTCTCCTCTCCTCTGCTGAACTTTCTCCTCTCCTCTCCTCTCCTCTCCTCTCCTCTCCTCTCCTCTCCTCTCCTCTCCTCTCCTCTCCTCTCCTCTCCTCTCCTCTCCTCTCCTCTCCTCTCCTCTCCTCTCCTCTCCTCCATAATGCTACTACAAGTAAACGTGCTCTTCAAGGTTATATAGACCTCATCACAGCTACGCACAGATAATGTGTTATTCAAGGTTGTGTTAGAGATTGAACCTGCGTGCAGGCGGGTATATCTTCTCCCTGGCAGAGTGAAGGGAAGATCAGGCTTTGTGGTGAATTAACCCTGGGGTACAACTGTATTTAGCTGTATAGCACGAAGCGCATCCTCTCTTAAGACTCGAGGCAAGAGTGAAGGGTTTGATCTCCGGATGACAGAAAACTGGATAGAGCATATAATTATAGACATTATGTCTTAATCATATACTTATTATTATTATTAGGGATGTCCCTCAATTTCTGTGTTTGAATCTCTCATGGAGAAGTTGTGTTGGGTCATGAGTCAAGGAGAAGTTGTGTTGGGTCATGACGCGAGGAGAAGTTTGTTGGGTCATGACTCAAGGAGAAGTTTGTTGGGTCATGACTCGAGGAGAAGTTTGTTGGGTCATGACTCGAGGAGAAGTTGTGTTGGGTCATGATTCATCGAGAAGGTACAGCGGTAGCTTGGTCTCTGATTGAGTGCGGCGAGATGTTTGTCCTCTCAGTTTGTTGATTACTTTCAACGTATAGTAATGGTCTTTTCTTTCTATTCATCACATTTGTCTTAAAACTCCTAATTGTCACTTCCCTGTCATCCCCAGAGGTTGAGAACTATACTGCTTTATAGTGCACTGGTATGTGTGTGCGCTCTCTCTGTCTCTCTGTCTCTCTGTCTCTCTCTCTCTCTCTCTCTCTCTCTCTCTCTGAAGAGCTCCTGTCACACTCTGTTCCAACCAGTCTAATTGGAACGGAGGTTGTCAGGAGATGTCCCCATAATGCCTCTGGTTAATTAGTTCTAAAAGAGAGAAGGGTTTCTTTTTTTTCTCCTTTTTTCTCCAGTATAGCTTTGACTCAATTTGAACCGCAGTGAGCTTATATTAAGTTGGATTTTTTAATAGAGCCTCTTCTTCTATCTCAGACTAATGAAGAGGAATCTTATAGCCTTGCCAGATGGTTAATTTAGGAAGATAGATACACCATCCTGATTGGAGCCACATTATACTAGAGGCGAGATGTTACACAAACTACGACAAATGGTCTCTTAACCCATTCTGAACGGGAACCCATTTTGGTGTTAGCATCATGTTATGCTTTAGCTATTGAAAAATAGCAGACCTACAAGCTCATAGCGCGCCACCGAGTGGCGCGCTACGAGCTTGTAGGTCTGCTATTTTTGAAAAATCGAAGAGCGACTGACATTTTTAGAATCTGATCTCAGGTCAGAATGGGTTCATCAGACCAGTGTGTGTGTGTCCAGTGGAAACCTCGTACGAAATCTGATCTCAGGTCAGAATGGGTTAAGTGGGCGCCGGCAAATCTCGCGAACTGGTTCTCTCTCACTTTTATTTATAACTCGGAATACAAGTTGAGGGCATAAGCCCTCATTTTCAACATATAGCCGAGGTTACAATACTATACCTTTATTGAAAGGATATAAGTCCCTTGAGATGTCACATCTCATTTGAGAGGGGGTCCTCAGAAACAGATACATTGTACAATACAGTTCACAAAACAATACAACAGTATAACCATACATATACAGACGGGACAAAACTAAACAAAACAGAACAAATGCTCTCCCAAAGATATAGCTCCCACCCCACTGTTTCAACACTAAATAGCAGAGTTCATATGGGGACAAATATACCCATTGCACAATAAAACCATGTTACTAATATATAAAGCAAAAAACTAAAAAGCAATACCAGCATGCATTATGTGATAATAATGAACAGCAGCAACCGAACCAGCAGGGATATAATACATAAAATACAAGATAATACATCAAACAACATTATAAATCAGGATAAATTACCAAGGAACTTTATACAGAACAACCATCAGTAATTGAAGCAGGAGCAATCACGGTGAAATATATATTCTGGAGCAGTCCTTTGAACTGACAGAAGGACGGCAGGGAAGCTCAGTTTGAACTGACCGAAGGATGGCAGGGAGCTCATATAAGTTTCAAGGAGTTTTGGAGTTCATTCCATGAAGTTGGGCCATTGGCAGAAAAAGCATGTCTTGCCCAACTCTGTCTGGGCCTGAGGAACCTTAAGCCTTAAGAAATCACTAGATACTAAAGTACATTTCCTCCTGATTTGTCTCTCTGAAACAAGCCATTTTTTTAGCATGAAATTATTGGGAATATTGTGAGGTTTGTGACGACGACCGGGCCCAATATTTAAATTATGTGACCTTGCGGCTATATATAAAGGATGGTTCAGGAGAAGCTGTGTTCACGTTCACTCTTCCATTGGAAATAACCTCCTGATAATAAATCCTCATTATACCAACTCTACGCACATGTTTGGACATCACTTCCTGGAGCACATACACGTCTTAACTACAACCTGACTGTCGGCAACCAGTATAAGTGCCACAAATGTAGGATTTGGGCGCTATACAGTGTCCGCTATACTTCACGCGGATACGGGAAGTATAAAGCTGGCACGTCTGGCCTTACTTATAGCTGAACTATAGCAGATAGTGTAAATCGTTTGGGAATTGAACTGAGGACACATTGATCAGGCTGCATGGGCGGTGGTCTCCCACAACGCTCATTCACTCTCTTATCTCATTTCGTCCCGCAATCCAACAGATAGCCGGGCTATGCCCTCAACCCATTAACCCATTTAGACCTGATGTCAAAATTTAAAAAAATGTCTTCTAAAGTTTGTCAGAGGTGCTCAATATTTAATGGCAAGGATCGCAAATATATATATATGTAATTGGCCGCCGAGCTCCATCTGAAAATATGTTGTTCCAGGAACCCCCCAGAAGCAAAGACTTGAGTTGAAAACGTTCGCTCTGAAAGAATATATATTCAAAGATATGTGCCGCATTTTCACGATTTCTCAAAACTCGGTGCCGCGCTATGAGCTTGTAGATCTGCTATTTTTCAATAGCTAAATTATAACAATGTTTAAAACACCAAAAGGGGGTTCCCGCCCTCAACCCATTAAGCAGAACGCTCACTCACTTCATGCTGGCCCTCACTTTGCAGTGATCAAACCTGCATGTCTGCCTCGCCTCCTCCTGTTCTGTTTCTCACAATGTCAGCATGTCCATTATGGATTGCTGTGGATTGTAATCACGTACACTTATACTTGTACCGTCGTAAACACAGACAGCAGGTATTGTGTGTGTGTGTGTGTGTGTGTGTGTGTGTGTGTGTGTGTGTGTGTGTGTGTGTGTGTGTGTGTGTGTGTGTGTGTGTGTGTGTGTGTGTGTGTGTCTGCGTCTGTGAGTTGCTACCTCTGTGTTTGGAGGATAAATGTCCGTAATACAGTTTTGCACGTCCATTAGTGTGAGTGACTATTAAGGCCCGTTGCTGATGGGGAGCGAGCGAGTGGCGCGGGCGTTCTCGCGGTATGAGACCATGATCACATCAATGTCATATGCGGGACCCGTGCCCGCTTTTGTCAATATAATTGCCCGCTTCTCAAATCAATTGCCTGCAATTTAAGTTTCAGTTTATTTTGTAGGCTATTTATTAGTGTATAAAAATACGTTCAGAAAAGCCATTAATACAAGATAGGGTTTTAAAACCACAGGGCAGAGCACGCGGTGAATATAGAGTGTCGCAGTCCCGCCCGTCGTGACAAATCAGGACAAGTATAAACACAATATTTTGGACCAAACAAATAATTACAAAGAAGAAGAAAAACAACAAAAAAAAGGTGCCGTTTTTTTTCTCCTTCTTTCGAATTATTTGTTTGGCCCAAAACATTGTGTTTTGTTGTCATGATTTGTCACAACTTTGTCACAACAAACCCGAGGCAACGGATGGGGCACCAGATATGGCCTTAAACGGTAATACATTACTAATATCAATTCTGAAAGAGATTGGAAGCCAGTGGATACCAGAATTGGATACCATGATGGGGTGCAGTACTTAGTTTAGACAGTTTTTGGTTTAGACTAGTCATTGGTTAGACCAGTCATTAGTCCTATACAACTACAACCTATCTCAAACCCTCACCCTAAACCTAACCTCCCACGGGGCAGCACACCTAAACCTAACCTTAACCCATGTCTAACCAATGACTAGTCTAAACTAAGTATGCACCCCTAACCTCCCACAGGGCAGCACGCCTAAACCTAACCTTAACCCATGTCTAACCAATGACTAGTCTAAACTATATGCATTAGTGAAATATGATCCTATACTTATGGAGCCTTCTGAATTATAGTTGTAAATGGTAATGTCGGCATGAAAGGCTGTGTGTTCCATTTGCACACATGAGTCATGTGTTTTCTTAAAGGTTTCATTAATTTAATTTAATGAATGAATGAATTTATTTATTTTAGGTTTTTATGTCTCTCAATTACGCCCAAAATACCTGAACTTTTTCTATAGATGTATTTGGCAATTTGAAAATATGGCCCAAAACAAATGCAAAAAAACATGTTGTGAGCTTGTAGATTTGCTATATTTTCATACATTTTCTGCAATTGAAAACTTGTGAAATGGGACCTTCTTCTGCATAATGAGTACTTTACTTTTGGTACTTTAGGTACAAATACTTTTAATTACTTTTATTCAAGTAAATCTTGAATACTGAACTTTCTACAATAAGGTATTGTCAGTAGTGATACTTTTACTTTTACAAATTGAGTATACTCTCACACTGAAGTGAGTCGAACATTTACTTTGTGTTCGTGTAAACACATCTTGACTTTGAACCTCCGCAGCTCAGGTGAAATTGAATGTCATGCTATCTGCAGGACAGTTTTCTCCAATGATTCTGTATTTGTATTATAACCGAGCAATATATTTATTCTCTGGTGCTGTGTTATAGATAAACCTCTTAACCCATTTTGGACTGAGGTCGATTAAAAAAAAATGCTTCTAAATCCTAAAAAAAAATCAGAAAAACCCATGTTTCTATATGTCAGTGGTGCTCAACCTTTTTCATGTCAAGGACCCCCAGAATTATCTCTATTGGGCCACGGACCCCCCCCCATCTCAAAATATGTTGTTCCAGGGACCCCCCCCCCCAGAAGCCAATATTTGAGTTCGCTCTGAAATATATATTCCAAGATTTGCGCCACATTTTCACAACTTTTCAAAAAATAGCAGACCTATATATAAACTCACACGCCACTCTGTGGCGCGCCATGAGCTTGTAGATCTGCTATTTGTCAATAGCTAAAGTAGAACAGAATGCTTTAAAACACCAAAAAGGGGGTTCCCGCGCAGAATGGATTAATAAACTGAGAAACTGTCTTCTTTTACTTTTTAAAACCATCCATCGCTGACCCTCTCTTATCTGTCGGAACCCCGCGGGGGGTATATATATAGCGTTTGTAGCATGGCGGTCCAATCTTATCCATTTCCTGGGCCACTTTAACCCATTCTGAACGGGAACCCATTTTGGTGTTAGCATCATGTTATGCTTTAGCTATTGAAAAATAGCAGATCTACAAGCTCATAGCGCGCCACCGAGTGGCGCGCTATGAGCTTGTAGGTCTGCTATTTTTGAAAAATCGAAGAACGACTGACATTTTTTTAGAATCTGATCTCAGGTCAGAATGGGTTAATCAGACCAGTGTGTGTCCAGTGGAAACCTGGTATGAATCTGATCTCAGGTCAGAATGGGTTAAGCCAGCTCTGACCAGGGGGACCCCGAGGCTGTCCGAGGAGGCCCCAGCATGGTATTATAAGCCGTGCACCTGTCCAGTACTTGTCTGCCCCGTGGCCTCCTAGCCCAGCTGGACATGCCTGGATAAAACCTTCCCTGAGTGCAGTGGCTCTACTCCGAGAGTCTCTCACGGATGACTGGACTTTTCACATTAACCCTGTTGTATAGGAGCCAAAGCCACCCTCCTGAGAAAGTCCATTTTGGGCCCGCTTGTTGTTTTCCAGCAATCTTTGTTCTTTTCTTTCACGTGCTGTATTATATTAAGAAACGAAGGTTATTGGCGGGTATACATGGAGAGCTTTGTGGCCTCCAGGAGCTATAGTGGTATAGTCGGTAGAGATAAGGGTTCTTACATGATGCATCCACACAGCTTAGCGGGGACTTCACTCCACTGGTTTATAGCCCATTTTGGGCTGGAACCCATGTTGGTGTTTTTAGCCATTATGTTATACTTTAGCTATTGAAAAATATAGCAGATCTACAAGCTCATAGCGCGCATGCACCGAGTGGCTAATTTTGAAAAGTCGTGAAAATGTGGCGCAAATCTTTGAATATATATTTCAGAGCGAACATTTTTAACTAAAATATTGGCTTCTGGGGGATCCCTGGAACTACATATTTTGAGATGGGGGTCCGTGGCCCAATAGAGATCATTAATCTGGTGGGTCCTTGACATGAAAAAAGGTTGAGCACCACTGACATATAATAGAAACATGGGTTTTTCAGAGGGGGAAAAGCCTTTTCTTTTATCGACCTCAGTCCAAAATGGGTTATAGCTAAGAGACAGTGAAGTGTAACAGGAGTGTATGGGCACGCGTGCATGCAGTCTACAACACCTCCGTACTCCCTACAGAGACAGCACAGCACAGCAGCAGGCTCATTAGCCAGGCAACGCTCCGCTACACTGAGAATCACCCCTATTGTCACGTCACAACTTGTACTGCACATAGCTTTAAAGTATTGGGTGAAATTAGTTTTTTTGTGCGAGCTCCTGCACCATTTGTAGTTACATGCATGCACGCGCAGTCGCACTCTCTCTCTCTCTCACTCACACACACACACACACACACACACACACACACACACACACACACACACACAAACACACACACAGGAGCAATATATAGTGCTCAAGGTCCGTCTGACTCCGAGACGTCCACCACTGCAGTTTTTTACGTGCAGCAGCTGCTGCTGCCGGTCAAAATATTCTCCTTAATTAAACACTTTAGTTCCATTCCAAAAGCCACTGCATTGCCACTTTGCCACACCGTTTAGTTTGTTGTGATCCGTGAACACACACACACACACACACCCCCACCTTTGTCATGTCCAGGAAGATTTCTGGTACCACCAGAGGAGGTCATTGGTACCACTAGGTAGGCTGCTACTACTACCACAGGTTGAGAATCACTGCTATATATAGCATTCGGAGATTGTGGAAAAGTGAGACCAACAGCTGAATAACCGCCCTGAAATCCAAAGGCTCAGAGCAACCTGGTTTTGTGCTGTATCCAACATTGCAGCCCTGTCATGGTTCATTTCTCAACAATGTCCCTCTAATCTCTAAACCGACCCCAGTGGTGTTGGAGGTGGAGGGAGAGAGAGAGAGAGAGAGAGAGAGAGAGAGAGAGAGAGAGAGAGAGAAGAATAATCATTTTCATGAAACTGCAGTACCTACTCATTGGTCCCCGGAGGCTTCAGTTTTTCACGTACTGTACAGACTTTTCCCATCTGGGGTATAATTCCAAATGTTGGGAGGAGGTGATAGGTCACGTATAGCACATCTGTTCCTCATAAGGAGACGCATTATGAAGTTTCATGCGGCTGTATAGTGTAGGAGGTGAAACAGGGCAATGTTCAAATTTGACATGAAGTTATCCTTTTTCAATTAAGTGCTAAAGCGCCGCCCTTTGACGTACGACTGAATTACATTTCTTCGCCGTTTTCCATGACACTCTAGTCATTATTATTATTATTATTATTCACCAGTTTTGGCAGTATATAGCCAAAGTATATGGGGCTGAGCTGGTTAGTGTATGTTTTGTATCAATAACTATAGTAATTAACATTTTCAAATCATTGTAGTGGAGTAAAAGTATACAATATTTCCCTCTGAGACATGTATAAAGGAGTATAACAAGTTAAAATAAGGACAATTGGAAATAATCCAGTAAAGTAATAATAAAAAATAAAAAATAAAAACGGCACACTGTCTGTACCTTCAGTATACTCAAGTACATGTACTTAGTTATACTTTATAACTAATAACCCCTATACTTAAACCCATTTAGGCCTGACCTCAAAATAGCAGCTTGCAGATCTGCTATTTTTCCAATAGCTAAAGCTAACACCAATGCTAACACCAAAGGGGGTTCCCGGCGCCCCAGAATGGGTGAATGACATTCTCTTTGCTCAGGGTGTCATGGCGTTTTGATGAAGTGCATAATAATCTGACAGCTATGCATCTCAAACTCACGCGAGTTATCCGACACTCTGATTGGCTGGCTAGACACTCGACTCTGTGTGTGAGGTCGTCCACATTAGCAGTGGACCACATTTCACTCAAGGAAGCGACGTTTTGGTGTTGTGTTTCTGTCTTATAGGCAACTGCAGGTCTCATTAATCAGACCAGTGTGTGTTCAGTGGAAACCTCGTATGAATCTGATCTCAGGTCAGAATGGGTTAAGCACTCCATTATGTCATCATGCATCTCATCTGAAACTTATAGGGTAGATAATACGTCTGTCTGTCTGTCTGTCAGTCTGTCTGTCGTCCTCAGACAATGCCTCCATCATCGCCTCCAGTCATCCCTCTTCTCCATATACATCTGGCCAGCTCGTCTGTACTTTGTGCTCCTGCATCGTTCTTGAGTATACAGTATACGTCCATATACAGTACGTATACATTACGTATGTTAATGTGGGACGTCCTCATGACTGGTGCCTGTGTCTTTGTTCCCATAATAATAACCAATTTGCTCTGGGACGATGTCTTTGGCAGTGTTTTCTTCATGCACACCCTTGGTATTCCCATAATAGAGATTATTGTTGATAACTTCTGTTCACTCTTGTTAACTGTATACTGCACGCAACATTCTGGTATAGGACCCATCCATCTATATAGAGACTTCTGAAGGGTTGGTTTCAGGGTCCAGCATTCACTGCAATATAGGAGAACAGACAATATACCGTTGCATAGAAGAAGCTGAGTTTGATTTGTCTGGGCAAAGGTTGGAGTTCCATACACTGGCCAATGCCGTTCAGGGCTGTCAATGCAACTGCCTTCCTCACTTTCAGATCGCCCAGATATTTGAAGTCGGTGACTTCCTTCAGAGAAGTACCTCCTGTTGTTGTTGTTGTTGTTGTTATTATTATAGGTGATAACCTTAGTTTTCTTGGCATTTAGCCGAAGGCCAACCTTGGCACACACTCACTCCTGCATGTGCTTGTTCCCATGTGGTCGGAGTGCAGGCTGATGGCGTCCGTATAGAGTCCAGGTCTGTCAGGACTACTGTGGGGTGTCCTCTGGAGTGAGGCCAAGATCCTGCTCTTCCTGAGCACATAGTCCAGGACAGAGCTGGGATCGGGACGACCCGGGACCGTTACCGACAGCTTTGTGTCCTACTAGAATCGAGCCCGACCTTAATTATTAATATATATACGAATACGTCCGACCCGGGCCTGACACCGGCGCTTCTTATTGTAACAATGTACAGCTTGCCATGCACAGTACCAGCTCAGTGGCCCAAAGACTCTAAAAATGGGACCCAGTGCCTCCCTGCATGCTTGACACTCAGCATCAAGGGTTGGATTGGGGGTGAGTAAGTCCCTGCGACATACTATAGCGTCATGTCCAGGGGGTGTACTTGTACATCAAGCTGCCTCACGCTACAGAAACAGGAGACATGAGGCTGTCTCCTGTCTCATGGTTCTATACACAGACGGGCCGACGGCACACAGACAGCAGCCTCTCCGTTGTTACCGTGTCAGTGTTGCTTCAGGGGAGTGCGCCGTGCGGTCACTGGTGTGAGTGCTGACAGCCGACTTCTTCTTCTTCTGAAGACCGTATAGGGCTTATAGGCTAAATCCATTTAAGCTTTTTGCTGTTTTATACCAAAACAAACCAGCATGCGCTATACTGTTTGCTATACAAAGCGACTGGAAGGAGGAGGTCTACTCTACAGACCCGGGCGTGTTTTGGTCGGGTATATCCCAGCTCTATAGTCCAGGACTATCATGAAGAGGAAGGGGCTTATAGAGTGTTCCCCCCAGCCAAAACCTTAAACAAAGGGTCACCACCTCATTGCCCTATTGCCTGCGTATACATGGTCTCTATATTGACCCAGAGTACGTGGAGAGGGGCCTTAAGGATTTCCATCGTCGTGCCTCTGTGGATCGAGTCAATGCCTTTTTTTAAATCGATGAAGCACTTGCAACAGTCAGGTTGTTCCTTTTAACCTCCATAGATTATTGTCCTTATAGGGCTTATAGATCTGGGCCACGGTAAAGTTCTCCCCTCTCGAAAACCATTTTGGTGTTTCCCTCCGGTGAGCGCTCCATCCAGTATGATTAGGTTGTATAGATACACGTCAGGCTGATGCCTCGGTTAGTTTGTCTGGTCTCCAGAGGTCTCCAGCTTTAGGCTGCGGGATGTTGTTGATCTTGCATATAGAAAGGGGATGAAAAAGTGAGAGAAAGCTTGCCTATAGGGGTGTGTGGGTGTGTGTGTGCGTGCGTGTCCATTAGTATTTCAGTGGAGCTCCATTTCTCTAGATTGCTCATTTTGTTTCCATCACACAGGCACGCACGCACGCACGTAATCAGTTGTGGCTCCCAGGTTTGTATGTGTCTCCATCAAAAGATGTCTTCTAAATCCTAAACGTTTTCTGAAAAAAAATTAAGTTGCTATACGAGTGGTTCTTTAGCATAATAAATGTATGTATAAATCTGTGCCTTCTTTTTGGCTTAATACAGCTATTAATACAGTATATGCAATCAATCGATACCATGTGCTTCTCAAATAGCATTGTTGTCACATTGTTTCATGGAGTTATGGGTGATTTGTTTTTCTTGTGCAAGCTCCAGAGGGAGAAAGAAATAGAGAAGGGAGGCAGGGACAGCAAGGGGGGAAACAAAGAAAGATTGCAAGTAGATAGATAGATAGATAGATAGATAGATAGATAGATAGATAGATAGATAGATAGATAGATAGATAGATAGATAGATAGATAGATAGATAGATAGATAGATAGATAGATAGATAGATAGATAAAACACAGGCGTGAGGGATAAATAAACTGAATGACGGGGCTCATTCAAACATAGAAAGCTATATAGCATCTTAAATATTGTTCTCATCCAAGTGATCAAGATTTCAAAAAGAAAAAGAAAATCCCAGTAAATAGATTGAATCAAGCACAGCCATTATGCAGCCTCATGCTGTTCCTGTTCATCTCTCTAAGGATTCCTCCTGCCTTGAAATGACATTCATAAACAGGATGAAACTTAATTTTATAGGGACTTCAGGATGAATTCCCGGAGGGGAGATATTATACTTCATGTTGTTTTCCCTCGTCCTTCCTCTGCGTCTTTCCTCTATTCTCAGTAAAACAAAATAAAGAACCACCGCACAGAACAGTCAGCGTGAGGTCGGTGGGAAATACCCATATACCCGTTACCGTTTGAGGTTCCCATGGAGTTAGGAGGTTTAGTCAGAGACAACCCCAACCTCAAACCCTATAACCATGACCATAACCGCAAGCACGGGAGCATGAGGCGCTATAGTCCGAGATATGCGTCCGCACGTCGAACTAGTGCTCCGACAGATTTACATGCGGTTCCCCTTTTTAACCCATTCTGAACGGGAACCCATTTTGGTGTCGGCATCATGTTATGCTTTAGATATTGAAAAATAGCAGATCTACAAGCTCGTAGCGCGCCACCGAGTGGCGCGCTACGAGCTTGTAGGTCTGCTATTTTTGAAAAATCGAAGAACGACTGACATTTTTTTTAAATCTGATCTCAGGTCAGAATGGGTTAATCAGACCAGTGTGTGTCCAGTGGAAACCTCGTATGAATCTGATCTCAGGTCAGAATGGGTTAAGACTATAATCTCTACCACGAGCCAATAAGACACAAACAGCAACAACAGCAACAACACTGTCACATTCACACCTCCATGATGAGAAGGTATATAAAGTGACATATGGGTTTCTGCTCTGCTGAGCACAACAGGCCCTGCTCTCTCTGCCAAAAAGCAAACAGAGCTATGAAATACAGGCCTATACTCGACAACAAAACAAACACAATGCACAACAAAATGCATGCCAACAACACGCACATTTGCGTGTGCGCACACGCGCACCTAGACACACGCACCTACACACCCACACGCGCACACACGCACATTACTGTCGAGCCATATAGCTCTTTGGAGCTTTCAAGTGAATAAATGAGAATGCTCGCTAATTTTCCCCCAACTAAGTCAGGTGGATATATTTAATTTCACTTCAGGGGAAAAAAAGGCCCGCTCTACTCAGACATTTTTATATAGTTCCAGGCGTGTGCTGGGTGCAGATTCCAAAAGAACATTAAAAGAAAATGAATTAAATCCGCACTTCCACCAGTCGAGTAAGAGTCTTTATTAATAAAGATATAGTGCTCCGCATATAACCAGACAGACAAACGCGTTTCGGCGCGCATGCAGGCCTTCGTCAGTGTCAAAATTGGATATATTTCATTGCAATCAATAAACACTGGCTGTCAAGGATGCAGACAGAGTTGAACCCAGGAGCAAAGTCACAACAAACTAGAGTAGATAGATATAAAGTATTTAATAATAAAGAATAAGTTGATCTTACACGGTACGTATGATGCAGGTAGGAATCAGGCAATCAAGAATGACATACAAGTCAACGCAGGAACAGGCAGGAGGACATCAATGACAACAGGTTATGAACTGACAATGAGTGTTTGTACTGAGTCCGGTTTTATAGTGAGGAGGTTGATTGGAGAAGTGTTCACTGCTGGGCTGATGAGGTAGTTGAAGACAGGTGTGTAAATGGAACTGGGTGAACTGGGTGTGCTGGAATGGGATATGGGAGTGGCCAGTGTGGAGTCACAGACTGAGGGAGACAGAATGTGACACTGGCTTGCTAGTTAGTTTTAGTCATGCTAGTGTGTAGATATAAGTATACAGAAACACCCGTCCCTACAGCCTTGGTGTAGACTTCCTCGTTGTCTCTTTGTCTTAAACGGGAAAGCCATTTGCCATTTAAAAAAGAGCAAATAATAGCAGATGTACTCAACAACAACACAACACACAAAGATAATGAATGAAAAAACATTGTGAAAATGTGTGGAAATCATTTAATGAATGTGACCAAGTATCTATAGGGCTTTTGGGCCATGGCCATTTTTCTGCTTTTTACATATCTCTCTCTCTTTGGTCGTCCTCAGGCGAGCCCTCCTTCGTCGCTTCCAGTCATCCCAGTTCTCCATACATCTGGCCAGTTCGTTGGTACTTTGCGCTCCTGCGTCGTTCTTGAGTATACATCCACGTATGTTAGCGTGGGACGTCCTCGTGACCGGTGCCCGTGTGTTGGTTCCCAGAGCACCAGTTTGCTGGCTGGCAGCTCCTATAGCTGGTGTCTTTGGCAGTGTCCTGCTATAGTCTCATTCTCCTGGCTGCTATTTTCTGGCTCACCCTTTGGGCATCCCATCATACAGATTCTTGTTGGTAACACGTGTCCTCTTGCTGATGTTAAGCACTGCACGCAACATTCTGGTGTATAGTGCCCCTAGAGACTTCGTTCTGCAGGGTTGGCTTCAGGGTCCAGCATTCACTGCCGTATAGGAGAACGGACTCTACCGTTGAATATGCTGAGTTTGGTTTGACAGGGGGAGGTTGGAGTTCCATATACACTGGCCACTCAGTCTACTCTCACAACCTGGCAACCACTCACTCAATCACTATACTCATCACACATTCACCCCAGCTGGTCCTCTCTCAGTCACTCCAGCTCATTCACACAAACACTGAGGGGAAAAAGACAGAGCAACACAGGAATATATACACATTATGACCCCACAGGGCCATAATAAGGCATAATGTATAGTTTCATATTCTGAAACTACAGAATATAAGCTTTCATATGATGTATAGCTCATTGAAATTGGAAAATATCTGAAGAAGATAATGACACTTTGAACCTGTCCACTGTTTCCAATAACGTCAACCATTGCCTGTGTGTGTGCGTGCGTGACTGTGCGTGCGTGTGTCATTAGCTCTGCAGGTGCAAGCCATTATGCTCAACATTACTATAGTATATTACAGTCCAGTGAAGCCACAGTGGTCTACTCTACTGGGCATGACCAGAGCCAAATTGGCCATTGGGCCGGTGGGGCCGGGGGCCCAGGGGCCCTTCAGGGGAAATGGGACCGCACAGTACTGGGTTTGATGCCCTGAAAAGGGCTCCTATAGGGACCTGAATTGGCCATTGATTTTGAACATTACCGGCCAAGGGACCCTCATGGGGGAGAGAGAGAGAGAGAGAGAGAGAGAGAGAGAGAGAGAGAGAGAGAGAGAGAGAGAGAGAGAGAGAGAGAGAGAGAGAGAGAGAGAGAGAGAGAGAGAGAGAGACAGAGAGAGAGAGAGCGAGCAGTGGTGGTAGAAGCACTTACATTTTGTACTGCCAGTAAAAGTACTCATTATGCAGAATTTCATACATTTAAAAATGTACAATTCTTTGAAAATCAGATCTTCAAATGAAGATCTGCAAGCTCTGCTATTATAGCTTATGTATACCTGTACACGTATATTAGATAATATCGACATTGGTAATATCGGTTATCGGCCATAACAACAATTAATTATATCGGATATCGATATCGGCCAAAATGTCTCATCGGCACGTCCCTACAATAAATCATTGTCTTCGTGTAAGTACAGTATACTCAATGGGGGAGGTTTCATGTTGATCACAATCTAATATAGGTATGGTTTTGCGGCACTCATGGACTATAAGACCCAAAAAGAACTGAACCGGTTCCCATTGGGAACCATCCTGGTGGAAAAGAACTGAACCGGTTCCCATTGGGAACCATCCGGTGGAAAAGAACTGAACCGGTTCCCATTGGGAACCATCCGGTGGAAATGGGGCCATGAGACTTGTGGACTGAGAGCTTTCGTCTGTTTCTGTAGCTATGTATGTCCTATCATCCCTCTTAGTCAAGTGGATACATACTGTAGTGTGGAGATTTATTTTTTCATCATACTGTAAATCCAAATCTACAAAGTATATAAACTAAATGAGATAAGATAAGAGTAAAATGCACATAGTCCTAATAGTTGAGTAAATGTTTATATAGTTTACACCACTGAAAGAGAGAGAGAGAGAGAGAGAGAGAGAGAGAGAGAGGGGGGAGGGGGGAGCAGGTTACAGCTTCACATTACCATGTGAGATTTGAAGCCTCATATATTTCTGCAGAGGCAGGTAATTATATTTCCTTTTTTTTTCATGCATAGTAATGTAATGTCTGCCATCGTGCAGCTGCAGTGCATACAGACCATAAAAGAGGTTTTCCACATGAGCTCACAGCATATTATCCTATTTTGGACGGGAACCCCTTTTGGTATATCATTATGTTATGCTTTAGCTATTGAAAAATAGCAGATCTACAAGCTCATAGCGCGCCACCGAGTGGCGCGCTATACGAGCTTGTAGGTCTGCTATTTTTGAAAAACCTGTTCAAAAATAAACTAAAACTGTCAGGATGTAGAAGAACATTTTTAGAATCTGATCTCAGGTCAGAATAGAAAACTGTCAGGATGTAGAAGAACATTATTAGAATCTGATCTCAGGTCAGAACGGGTTATCTGACCGAGAGAGACAGAGAAAAGTGACTGTCCTCCTCACCTCTGGGCTCTGCTCTCTCTCTCTCTCTCTGTACGGTAACACAACTCTGAATATAGAATTTGTGAGAACGAAAATACTGTCCGCGTTTTCTAATGGGATATTTTATGCGCTCTGAATACCAGTGATTTAGTGACATTTGAAGTATATTGGAGCAGGGTTTTTTTTTTTTGGACAGTGAATGAGAGAGTGACTATAGCCCATTCTGGGCAGGAACTCCTTTTGGTATAGCATTACTTTAGCTATTGAAAAATAGCAGACCTATACAAGCTCTTAGCGCGGCACTGAGTGCCGCGCTACGAGCTTGTAGGTCTGCTATTTTTGAAAAATCGTGAAAATGTGGCCCAAATACTTTGAATATATATTCTTTCAGAGTGAACGTTTTAAACTCAAATCTTTGCTTCTGGGGGGGGGGGGTCCCTGGAACAACATATTTTTAGATGGGGGTCGGCGGCCAAATTCATATATTTTTGGGGGTTCTTGACATGAAAATGTTCTAGAACAACTGACAGAAAACTGTCTTCGAAGACATTTTGTAGAATCGTTCCCATAGGCCTAAATGGGCTATGAGGTCATAATGACTGGTATCCATGGTGATTCTGCAGGCGCATTATACTGTACTACTTACTTCTGCCAATCTGGCATGACAATGAATGAAAGCTTAACCAACCGAGTTATACATCTACACAGTCCGGGGTTCTCAACCTGTGGGTCGCGACCCCTCGGGGGGGTGGGGGGGGGGGGTCGCAGAATTTTTTTGGGGGGGGTCTTAAAAAATATTATTTAAAAAAAAAGGGTTTTGTTGAGTGGCGCGCTATGAGCTTGTAGGTCTGCTATTTTTGAAAAATCATAAAAATGCGGCACAAATCTTTGAATATATAATATATTTCTTCAGAGTGAAAGTTTTCTTTATTTCGACCTATAACTGTGATAAAGGGATTCCGTACGTCTCACTGCGGGTATACAGTAATAAACAAAGCATAACTTCATCATCCGAGCAAAAGAAAGGCAGAACTTCATCATCCGCACCAGCTGCACTGCAGAGTTCATAACTGACACATAATATAGACTCACTTCTTTGCTGAACTCCGGGATGTGACAACCGTGATGGAATGCACTCCCCAAAACTCTCAGAGACGCCCCCACCCTCGTCCCAACCATCAAAACCGCTCTCTCCAAACCCACCTCTTCAATAAGGCTGTCGCACGCACGCATGCACGCACGCACGCACGCAAGTGTACGTGCGTGCAACATCCTAATACTGCCCAATAAATTAGATATGAAATATGGCAGTTTCTGCTGTCAAAATATGACCTCCCAGGCAAAAAAAACACTGTTTGAAATAGACACTCACACTTTCTAAGGTGTGATTCGGGGCCCTTAAAGGATGAATACAAAATCAATATCAACATCTTAAAACTAAAATGTTGAATTGTGGGTTTCAGCTGACATGCCCTTTTGATGTAAATAAATCAAGCCACCTTAATTTAAGTAGCATTTGCAAAAAAATATTTTTTTTTTCTCTTCTTTTTTATTCTTCTTTTTGAGGGCCCTCCTGTATACTAGTTAATTGATGTAATCATCAATTCTTGTTTGAATACCGGTGTTTGATGTCACTGGTGGACAGGTTTCTGAACTGCCCACAGCCCTAGCCTGGCTAATAAGCCAGACCGAATCAGCCGTACGGTCTGGAGAGGCTCAATTGTACGCCCATTTCCTACACCAGAGAACTGGTGTGGCCAATCGGGACACGGTATGCAATATGGGTACAATGACATTCAATGCTTGAGACCTTTGACTGACAGTAGCTCTGACCAATTGCGTCAAAGAGAAAATGTTTGAACCCGCCCCCCGGGAAACAAGATCCATACACAGCATCTCCAGACTCAAATACCACACGACAGTGTGATTTGAGTCTGGCTTATTAGCCAGGCTATACCACAGCCCTGCTATGAGACACAGACCAAGTAGAAACGGTGCTATATTTTATCATGGACATTATAGTGAGGACCGATTATATGAAGACAGGTTGAAAAGTGGTCCTTGAGTTATTGTAATTGATAAGACATATTGAAGGAAGGCATGATTTCTCTTTCCAATATGGCTGCTGTTGCATAGAGCTTTTCGTCCACTCTGCTACCATCTGGCAAATGGTATGAGCGGAGCATCCGTCTTGATCCAGCTGGCTCAGGGACAGCTTCCATCACGCAGGCAATCTATTCACATTTTATATTTCCATTTCTGATTTATTTTTTTATTTTTTTGTTTGTACTGCAGCCGCTTGACTGACTGTATGTTGCACATGCCAATAAACACCTAGAACCATGGGAATAACCCATTTTGACCTGAGATCAGATTTAAAAAAAAATGTCTTCTATACATCCTGACGGTTTTCTGAAAAAGCTATGTTTCTATGTCAGTCGTTCTTCGATTTAAAAACAATAGCAGACCTATAAGCTCGTATAGCGCGCCATGAGCTTGTAGATCTGCTATTTTTCCAATAGCTAAAGCATAACATAATGCTAACACCAAAAGGGGTTCCCGCCCAGAATGGGATAAACTACAAAAGCATCACATTCACATTGGAGAGATTTTAAATGTTCAAAGTCCCCCCCCAAAAAAAAATGTTTCAGCCAAATTCAGAGGCAAAAAGCCTGGATAATAATGAAAGACGGAATAATAATTATTGTAAATGTAGTCAGTCTGGTGCAGAGCTACACGCGCGCGCACACACACACACACACACACACACACACACACACACACACACACACACACACACACACAGTACCCTTGCGTGACACCCAAACAATAGGAGGTGTATAACAAATCATCCGGGTGCACAACATCAAAGCATTCCCCCTGGTGATTTGCAAAGAGATTAACCCATTCTGACCTGAGATCAGATTCATACGAGGTTTCCACTGGACACACACTACTGGTCTGATCAACCCATTCTGACCTGAGATCAGATTCTAAAAAAATGTCAGTCGTTCTTCGATTTTTCAAAAATAGCAGACCTACAAGCTCGTAAGCGCGCCACTCGGTGGCGCGCTATGAGCTTGTAGATCTGCTATTTTTCAATAGCTAAAGCATAACACGATGCTGACACCAAAATGGGTTCCCGTTCAGAATGGGTTAAAAGATAGCGCCAATGACAGCAGAGATGTAAAAACCACTATCTTAATATGATCTCCATGTAACCATGACGTGAGAGAGAGAGATATAAACATGCTGGGGGGGGGGGGGGGGGGGGGTATACCGTACGGTGATAAAGTTTAATCAGACTGAAAAACAAACCAACCGAAACACAGCATGGATCCAGGTTAAAATATACTGGAAGACAACTATGTGGAACGAAGCCTTCACACCAGAGAGAAGTACAAATATTCTGTTACTGCACTTAAGTGAGTTCTTTTTTACCAGCTGCTATGCTTATTGACCTTATTCAGACCACACAGCCATATAATGAATTGCATTTTTATAGCGCTTTTCCAAGTGCTCTAATCGCTTTACAATGGTTCATTCATTGGGAGGTGAGGCGGCGAACAGTCGACGCCTGCAGCGTCCTCACTTCCCACATTCACACACCGACGGTGGCGAGCTCACACCGACCGACTCATTGGAGGCAATGTAGGGGTTCAGTGTCTTCTTGCCCAAGGACATGTGGACAGGAGGAGGAGGAGCCCGGATTCGAACCGCCGACCCACAGGGATCATAACATTGGACGACCCGCTCTACCTCCTGAGCCACAGCCACCAGCAAGGTGCTAACTCCAAACAGAAAACCCCTATCTGATTGTATTAAACAACGTCAAACATTGCAGTATATACGAAAAGCTTGAATTATCCTCGTTCTATCGGCAAAGTGTTTGTTTCATAAAATCCCACCATATATAGACATGTTATGAGTTACTTCCTGTCCTTGCAATTATTTTCCAAGTATACCAGAGTTTGGAAGCGCTCGTTATCAGTGATCAACCTCCTGCTGCCTCCTGCCCTTTTGCTGCAAAATGGCAATGAGTGGAATGCTGAAAAAGAAATTGTCAGATAAAACTCTTTGTGATTCTTGTGTGCTGTAGGTCATCACAGAGGCTGCAAGGTGACATTTGCAGCCCATTCCCAGTTGGCTGACGCCACCATTTTGTGACCAGATTTGACTGAGAGCCTGCCATCGTGCAAACCTCCAGCTTTTCAACAGAAGGGGAAAAACTGAATGTATGTATTTTTTTTTAATCCAAAATTAGTTAATTGCACAGGCAGACTCTTCACATACTAGAGCATGTCTGATGTTATAGAGACCACAGAAGTGAACCTTTTCAAGCCTGTTTTCTCAACTCGCCGTTTCTCTGCAAGACATTACTCTATAAGCCATATCTCCAAAACTGGTGGGTCAAACTGAACAACCAATATGTCAATTTGAAGCTATGATTCCCATGCTTTCATATAACATGAAAAAAATAAAAAAAAGTCCAATGCGGCAGTCCCTCCGTCAAATGTTGTCACATTTATGGCTGCACCCTGATACACTTCAAAGCGGTACACATATCCAGAGGAGCCTGACTATAGTTTACTAGTCGATGATAAGAAGACTAGTTGATAAGAAGAAAAAGTAACAGGTGGTTAACTAGTCGACTAGTGAACTAGTCAACTAGTAAAAAATGACTAGAAGTCAATGCCCTATAGTGCCTGCTTGGGCGCTGTTGGGGAGGTGGTGGTTTGACCTGAACAGAGAAGCACATAGAGTGATACAAGGAAGGAGGAGGAGGAGCCCCTGCTGTGATGGGACTCTGCCAATCAGCACAGCTGAACTGATTGGAGCAGCATGAGGACCAAAGAGGTGATTGAGTTGGTGGCCTCATGTAGAACTTTCGTATATCCTTTCATTAAATTAACATTTGTAATATTATTCATCTTTATCTTCATGTCTTTCTTCTTCTTCTTCTTAGTTCTTCTTAGTTCTTCTTCTCCTCCTCCTCCTCCTCTCCCATTTGTGTGAACTGTGCGTTAATGACTCAGTCCCCTGACACGAACGAACGGGGGGGAATTCTAAGTAGCTGGGTGCTGCTGCTGAGCTGGCATTAGAAACATTGGCTTATTAACATTAATTCAATTAAAAGAATGATTCATTTTGCATTCATAGCAGCCTGCATGAGATCCACTGGGGAATATGTTAGTCATGCTGCCTCGGTGGAGCCGCATTAATGAGTTTACTGATTACATGCATTTCATCAATTGCAATTTTCTCAGACACACATAACTGTGTCTCAAAGACGCACGCACGCACGCACACTCGGACGGACGGATGCATGGACGGACACGCACGCACACACACACACACGCACTGTGACGCACACACACACACACACAGACACAGACAGTTGGAGGTGCCTCTCGTGTATACGTCTTATGGGCTTGAAAACCGGCGGTTTCGGCTTTCTTGGAGCGAGGAAGTGCCCGGGAATCCGGGATGGCACCGGCACCATTTGACGGGTCAGGCCTATACAGGCTTTACCGACAACCTACTCGACCTCAAACAGGTGCAGTCAAACCCTATAACCTATAAACATAACTACAGGCTTTACCGATGAGCTACTATACCTCAAACGGGTGCAGTCAAACACTATAACCTATAACCATATAACTGCAAGCACGGGAGCAGCGCATGTTCGACTGCATGTTCCGACCGTTGTTTCCGCATGTCGGACCTTTTGTTGTGTCGGATCTGCGTGTGCATCTCCCCCGCCTACCTGTCTGCCTGCCTGTCTGCCTGCCTGCCTGCCTGCCTGTCTGACGGCCTGCCTGTCTGCCTGTTTGCCTGTCTGCCTGCCTGCCTGTCTGTCTGTTTGCCTGTCTGCCTGCCTGTCTGCCTGCCTGCCTGCCTGCCTGCCTGTCTGACGGCCTGCCTGTCTGCCTGTTTGCCTGTCTGCCTGTCTGCCTGTCTGTCTGTTTGCCTGTCTGCCTGCCTGCCTGCCTGCCTGCCATTTTTAACAGCCATGTGTTTGTTTACATCCATTTGGCCACTTATCATGTTCACATTTACTAGGACTTTGTTTTGCCTTCAGTAACCTCGATTGTTTCCCAGGGGCCGTGTTCTGAAGCCTGTCACCGGTCTCTCTCTCTGTGTGTGTGTGTGTGTGTGTGTGTGTGTGTGTGTGTGTGTGTGTGTGTGTGTGTGTGTGTGTGTGTTGCGTGCGTGCGTGCCTGCGTGTGTGGATGTTTGGACACAGCACAGTAAGCCTGCATGTAATGATGTGGCAACACACAGACACACACACACACACACACACACACACACACACACACACACACACACACACACACACAGCTCCAAACAAAACAAAGAAAAAGGCCCCTTTGTTCTTTTGAAGCCAAAAGTCGTATATACTTTTTAGAAGTTTGTTTCTGCTTTCTGCCTCCGTAGCTCTTTGTCAACTTCAGCACCTGTCGAAATATCAAGCGGGGGAAAACTTTTAACAAGGTTCTGGCATAACGACGGGAGGCAGTGAAGACATGGACTCGCATAATGATGAACCGCCTTGACTGTTGCCGTCGGACATGAACCTTGTATTCGTCGTCTCTCCGGGCTGAAGGTTTACACCCCCGTTTAGGTGCTGCCACACTTACTAAAGAGCCGCGGTCGACGTTCTCGGCTGTCCGCAGCTTCTTTTCCGAGTTTTTTAAGACAGCTGGTTGGATGGAAATTAAGCTCCACCCCCTCCGCGGCTGACTGCCGCGGAGGAGGAGAGCGTTTCCGGGAATCTGTCCGTCGCGGCAGTCAGGCCGCAGAGGTGGAGGAGCTTCTTTTACATCCACCAGCTGTCTAAAAACTCGGAAATTACGTAAAACGCAGTTTCTTCTGTCCGGAGGCTGTCGGCCGTTTTCCGCTCAGGTGTGGAAACGGTGTCAGTATTTCCACACCTAAGCGGAAAACGTCCGACAGCGGGGAAAAAAGCGGGAAGAAAAGTACTCAAATATGTTTTACTTAAAGGTAGAGTAAGTGATTTCACTCCAAAAACCGTAGGTTTCGTTTTTGGCTGTGGGACCTATAAGCCTTCGTCCAATCAGGATAGAGAGTCAAAAACGAAACCTAAGGTTTTTTTGACCCCCAGGGGTTAACTGGGGACAGGGTCACTCCTTATATGGTCAGCACATCACAACAAAACATAAAATGAGGTGATATTTGAATTAAGTGAAATCACTTACTCTACCTTTAAAGTATAAATTCTGCAATGTAGATGTACTCCGTTACCAGTAAAAGTCCGTATTAAAAAATGTACTCGAGTAAAAGTGCAAAAGCATCGGCATCAAAATGCACTCATAAAGTACTACAGGTAAATGTATTGGACGTTGCAGAAAGTCCCATTTCACAAGTTCAAATTGTGTACAAAATCATTTGAAAATTGCCGATCTACAAGCTCACAATGTATCGCAAATACATTGTAGTGGAGTAAAAGTAGAAGTTTTGGCTCCGAGATGCAGTGGAGTATTATGTAAAAGTATTAGAAATTGCAAATACTCAACTCGAGTAAAGTACAAATACCTCAACGGTGTACTTAAGTACAGTACTTAGATAAATATTATTTATAGTATATATATATATAGTATTTATTAACAGTTTGCAGAATCACAGTACATTTCAATACAAAAACTGTTAACTGTGAGTGGACGACGCCATAAAGCAGTGCAGGTTTTCAACCTTTTTCATATCAAGGCCCTTTATTTTATTTGGCATTTTAGCCACGGAACCACCGATTTAGACTTGCTGACCCAAAACTAAAGCATTTCGTTATCGTTGGATAGGAGTTTGTCCAACAATTCCTATAACTCAATTCTCTAATTATGTAGACTTCTTGTAAATTAAAAGTAATGCAGACCACGTTTAACAATGATTTAACTCTTGAGAGCGTAAAATGAAACTTGGTTTCAAGAGTTAAAGGTAGAGTAAGTGATTTCACTTAATTCAAATATCACTTATTTTGTTGTTTTGTTGTGATAATCCTCTCTACTATAGAGTGTGCTGACCATATAAGGAGTTCCTCCCTGTCCCCAGTTAACCCCTGGGGGTCAAAAAACCTTAGGTTTAGTTTTTGACTCTCTATCCTGATTGGACGAAGGCTTAGGTCCCACAGCCAAAAAACGAAACCTAAGGTTTTTTGAGTGAAATCACTGAATATACCTTTAAAGATCTAAAAAGGTCCAATTGGTTATAAACTCTCCATCATTTAACTGGGGACCACCTGGAACCCCCTCAAGGACCACTGAAAACCACTGCCATAAAGCATTACACTTGTTTTGTTTATTACAACAGTGTCAGAGTTTGACCAGATGAAGAGCCATGGCTCGAAACATCGTCAATAAAAGTTATCTTTTGGAGCATACGTGTGTGTGGGTTCCCTTCTCTTTCCACTGAAAACCACTGCCATAAAGCATTTACACTTGTTTTGTTTATATTACAACAGTGTCCACCATTTTCAATTCACCGTAATTAGTTAGACTTTCCACCACTATGGCGTACAACTTTGCACGCACACATCACCGGATGATGTGTACAGCCTTCATGCCATCATTCAATTTGTCCTCGTCGTGATTGCAAAAGCACATTATTCAAATGACACAAACGCCTTCATGAATATTATGATTAAGTATGAAGTACAGTCAGAGGAGTGAATTAAGCGAGGCATACGACGTCGCCACCAAGATGTATTCTTTCCTTTTCCTGCGGTCACTGCAAATTATACGTTGAAAAACATTTAAATAATTCATATGCAAAATGGATGAAAAAAAAGAACAGATGTGCATTAGGGGTTTCCATTTGCAGTCTGAGCAACCATGGCAAACAAATGAGTCACTTTGTTAAGCCATTCTGACCTGAGATCAGATTCATACGAGGTTTCCACTGGACACACACTGGTCTGATTAACCCATTCTGACCTGAGATCAGATTAAAAAAAATGTCAGTCGTTCTTCGATTTTTCAAAAATAGCAGACCTACAAGCTCATAGCGCGCCACTCGGTGGCGCGCTATGAGCTTGTAGATCTGCTATTTTTCAATAGCTAAAGCATAACATGATGCTAACACCATAATGGGTTCCCGGTCAGAATGGGTTAAGACCCAATTTGTTCCAGTTCCAGGATAATCATGTATATTATGGTATGAATATATTATAAACTCAATTTTACATAACACAATAATTAATAAAATACCTAATCTGAATTATAGGATTAACAACTTTATCTTGCTGCAGGTCCTTTTTTTTTTTTTACAAATATACACAAATGTAATACACGGCTATACAATCAACAGTATAACCTCATTCAAAAGTGTGCCAGATTCCCATAGAGAAAACCCTCCGGAATTTTCCAAAAAAAAAACCCAGCTAAAACATCCATTCAGCGCGTGGACTTGAATGGGCAGCAACAAAGTGTTGGGGAAATGCCAGTATCCACACTTTTCCTGGGCTGTGTGTGCTCCAGTTCCTGTTGATTTCATTGGATATCATTGGTCATCTGACCAGTTTCATTGGCTTTCATTGGATCAAATCGACAGGAACTGAGGCACACACAGCCCAGGAAAAGTGTGGATAGAGGGTATATGGGTATTATGCGCGTGACATCATCGTAGTTATGCGGGAACGCCCCACTGGCACTGAGTGTCAAAAAACTACTTTCTGGCCTTGACATGCCATTCATATACAAACAGAAAAGTCCTGTCTGATTGCATTAAACAATGTTAAACTCACCAACATTATTGCAGCTGTACGAAAAGCTTTCTATCTGCAAAGCTTTTGTTTCATAAAAATCCACCATAGAAACGTTATGAGCTATATACTTTCTGTCAAGAAATACCTTGCATTTGATTATTTTTGTGTCAGAGTTTGGAAGTGCTTGTTTTCACTAACACAACGTTTCGCTGCCTCCTGCATTATGTGACATTTAGAAACGGGTGGTATACGGCAGGACGGTTGAGTGATTTCCAACGAGCGCTTTCAAACTACAACACTCCAACATGCTGCTCAATGTTTTGCCACTCAGTCTAGATGAGAAGGGGCGCGTGTCCTGATGGGAAAATCATGCATGTGCATACTCTCTATTCTGAGGGCTGTCCCCTCCATAGATATTAAAAGATATGGATGACCTGTGTCTCCATATCTCTTCGTTACATACCCGGAGGTTTGGCACGATTTCCGCTTTGCTTCAGAATGTAGCGCATACACGCACGCACGCACACACAGGCACACACACTTCACAAGTGTAAATAATGTATTTCTTGTTTTTGTTTTTGTTATTTTCCATACCTATGTTTGATTACTTTGTCTTAATATTTGTATATTACTATTTGTTTAAATTGTATATTAACTTTGGTGAGAACCACTTATAAGCCCTCCCTGGGTTTCTTTTCTCACCTGCACACACTTCTTTTATTGATGTTACCTTTTTGTACTGTTTTTATTGTGCGAAATAAACTAAACTAAACTAAAGCTTCCGCTATGCTTCGCAAAGGAATCTCTGGAAAGCTTGCCTCCTTGTTGCCTTCCCTCGAGATACAGTACAGACGCCCCCCGAGCCGGAAGATGGGAATATGTCTATGGATAATAATAATAATAATAACTTGGATTTATATATAGCGCCTTTCAAGAAACCCAAGGACGCTTTATACAAGACAAAAAACAAACTATAGTTGGCCAAAAGCCAGAGTGAACAAATGTCTCTTCAGTATGCAGACTTGAAAGAGGACATATGGATATAATGTACATGATATTATGGTCCCTTCAATGCTAATGTAAACAGGTTGAGGGGAAAGCAAACAGATGGAGAGAGAGAGAGAGAGAGAGAGAGAGAGAGAGAGAGAGAGAGAGAGACGGTGACTCTAGAGATTACACAAAACCGTCTGTCGGGTGGAACCCTCATTATGACCAAAACGTTTATCTTTTTCAGGATTCTAAACGCATAAACTAAGTACTGCACCTTTTCTCTAGGGGACTTCTACACTAAGCACTATACCGTTACTGTACTACCATTCTCTCATTCTGTGGTTCAACATTCAGAAAGCCCATTCATTTTTCCTATAGAGATTTTCAAAAATAATATTTATATTCATTATTTTTAAGCCAGTAAACAAGCCATGTCTATCCAGGCTCGTGGTAAATCATGACCATATACAACATTTGATTCTGTGTCAAGACATACATTTGAATACCACAAAATGGGTATTTATTAAACATATACCAACATCTTTCACTCTTACTCAGCGATCTTTTGACTTATTGACTGACAAGTGTCACAATCCGTGGTACCTAGTGGTCCTTGTTCCTATAGTTTTGGTTAATGTTTTCTGTTCTTGTGTACTTTTATTATGTAGTGATGCCCTACTGTTTCCAGTTCTGCCTAGTTGTGATTGCCTGTCTTGTCTCACCTCCCTGTGATTATTAGTTTTCTCCACTTGTGTCCTGTTAGTCTCCCAGCCAATCCCTGTGTTGTTTTGTTAGTCTTGTTATCCCTGTGTGTATTTAAACTCTCCTGTCTTTTCAGTTCCTTGTGGGATCTTTGTTTAGACTGTCGTAGTAAGTGTTCTGTTCCAGTCTCTGTTAAATAAACTGTTTGCATTTGAGCTCTTCGGCCTCTCTGTCCTGCATTTGGGTCCTACCCCCTTGGCTCACCGTGACAACAAGTCTGACATATGTAATATTTTCAAGCAAAGGACCTATACACATGTCCGCTATCATATAGCAGCCTGTAATGGAGGAACAGTGAAATACTATGCATGGAAATGGATTACATGGTAACCTATAGGTTAGCTGTATATTGCCGTGGGCACAGCGGCAGCCGTTCTTCAGCAGCTGAGTGGACTTGACATAATTGTGTAAAACTCTCACACTGCGGGATTTGAAGGAGCTCCCTATACTACGGCATGAGGACCCCAGGCACTGCAGGTTTGGAGGGCTTTTGCACTCTAATTATATACAGAATTTAAATTACTTTAAGGCATGCCTGCAATGCGAAATTCATAAGACTAAAATTATGGCGAAAAATGCTCGCCATTGTATAACACCCGGGAATCGAACCGGGGTCTCGCACATGGGAATCCAACATCTTAGCCACTAAGCCAAAGGCATGCCACTAAGCCAAAGGCAATTGCCTATATGTCAAAGTCATACGATTTGTCACACACGTTACCGCAGTGAAATTTGTTCTCCGCATTTGACCCATCTCTTGGAGCCGTGAGCTGCAGCCGTGCGCCACTCAGGAAACATTTGATTAGTAGATTTGTCCCCCCAATCCAACCTTTTGATGCTGAGTGTCAAGCAGGGAGGCATTGGGTCCCATTTTCACAGTCTTTGGTATATGAACCGGCCGGGGATCGAACCCCGACCTCCCAGTCTCAGGGCGGACACTCTAACCACAAGGCCACTGTCTGGTTGACTTGGAGGAGATATTAGACGTTCTGATCGAGCACTCTGCACACTATGACGACAAAAACTAATAGAAATATATTGGCAATTTTGTTTACAAATAAAAACTAGTTTAAAATGTTAGAGAGGACTATAAGTGGACGGATTAAGTAGAACTAAGTCCTTTTATGCTTGGCTGCACATGATGTGACTCATGTCACGCTCTGAAAATAGCTGATATACAAGCTCGCAACACGACTGCCTATATTTTGGGCACACACAGCAAAGTTTAAATCAGAAATAGACATGTCACAAATTGTCTATATCTGTCAAATTGTCACACCCTCCGGGTGTGTGTGCGAGAGAGAGAGATGGGAGAGAGAGAGAGAGAGAGAGAGAGAGAGAGAGAGAGAGAGAGAGCGATGGGAGAGAGGGTGGGGAGGGGAGTCCATTTATTATAGACATGAAGGTGATGGCCGCTGGTCAGTCAGACATGAAGGTGATGGCCGCTGGTCAGTCAGACATGAAGGTGATGGTCGCTGGTCAGTCAGACATGGGGAGCCATCTTTAATTGTTCTGGCCGGTGTAACCCTGACCCGCCTGTGGTGCTGCCCGGCACCTGTATAGTTGGGCTGCAGTTATTGGTTTAATAAGCTCACTTCAGCACCATGGACATGAGTGCTGCTGCTGGACTTGGATTGGATGCGTTGGATGATTGCAGTTATTATATATACCAATGTCCCAGCAGGTTAAACATTTAATTAAAAGTTAATCCATCAAGTTTATACGGCTATATAAAATAGCGTCCCACGGTGAGATACTTCACTGACTTCATGACCGCTGCAGCCGGCATATATTCAAATTGCGAACAGTCGCATTATGGAAAAACCCTCATAATTAAAAACTACCGTGGGCAGTCACCTGGGGAGGGGACGAGTTCCTCTCCAAGCAACACCGGCAGCAGGGCTTCAAGGCGTTCAAATTAAGCGCAGTGTGAGGTTAGTATACCCCTCTCCCATAATAACTACATTTATATGTAATATTATTATTAATGCTTGATCGAGTAAAAAGGTGCTGGGGCCGAATATTTTGAATAAGGGTTTTCCTCAATAATATAGAGGCCTATAATTATGTCTAATGTCTGGGCTCACTTCCTTCCTGGACTACATGTTGTCTCAGTAAGACAGCTCTCCCCCCTATCCACAAGGAGGAGCAGTGCACCAAAGAATTATGGGAATTGTAGTCCAGGAAGGTAGTGAGACCAGTGTCCATGACATCAGAGACAACAGGCTCACTGCTACAATCTAAAATATCTAAAACCACACATTACACACATAAAGACCCCCAGGAAAGTGATCTAAAGCTTCTAAACGTCATTAACATTTATTTATTTTTGCAAAAAGGGTGAAGTGTCCCTTTAACTATACGGCTTCTCCCCTGCCGATTCTCACTCCCAGACACTAATGTAACCCACACCTGCAATAATAACCTCAACAGTCTGACAGGGATTTATGATAGCCCCCCCCATTCCATTCCCAAAGTGTACAGAAACAGAACAGTCGGTGAAGCCGCACACAATACAAGTACTCAGGTAAGAATAGGCTAATCATAGATGTCTCATTCCCCCATACGGTTCCTCAGCTTCCAGCATAAACAGTATCAGACCCAGTTCAGACTTTTCTCTCCACTACTCACCAGTAAGCCCATGTTCTCCACCTCCATCCAGAACCACAGTATATACAAGACCAAGAACACTTCTCTGTCCTTTTATGCAAACCTGTCCAGAATGTGCATATACAATCGGTGGAACAGCCCAACCGATTATTGGGAGTACAGCAGCAGGGAATGTTGTTGTTGCAATTTCATTCATATAGGCTCATCCTGCTTATACACAGGTGAATAACGTAATTCTGTAGACTTAGATAGCATTTGATACAGACTTATAGCATGTTATGTAGATGTATATAGCTTATATGTATAGTTTCATTATAGATATTCCACTGTTACTTTCTTATAGCTTACGCATGTTTCATGATAAATGTTTTTATGTGATGTATTCCCATGCTTTTTTTGTTGTTCTTGCTTAATGTAAGTCGCTCATTGATTAAGAGCGTCTGCTAAATGCCTAAATTGTAAATTGTAAAGGCCAACACATTTACTTTACAAATACCAGTGGTTCTTATTCCCAATGTTTCTCACATTTCTCAATATCCATGGATTAGGTCCAAGGTAAAGACATATACCACAGGCATGTACATAATTACCTGGAGCCATGCTCCAGGTAATTATGGAGCATGGCTACGTATGGATCGAACACACGTATGGATCGAACATAAAGAAAGCGCCGAAGCGGTAATGTCATCGATGTTCAGCCAGTGGAGGTGACATTTGTTACAGCCGGTGAAAAACACAATTAACATAATTATTTTTGTCGTCCGACACCCTATATACCCAAAACAGCAGCGCATGTCGGGAGAGGGAGAGCCACGGGTGAGTTTTAACCAGCGAGACTGACACCCTATATAGCCTATACCCCAAAGCCCAAACCCTAACCCCTATATAACCTCCCAGGGAAGACACGGGTGGTGATTTTAGCTTTTTGCTTGTACTTATTCTACTACTACACATACTACAACAATATGTTAGTCGATTTCCATTCCACTCTAATCCCAGCTGTCTCTCAGAAACTATAGGGAAGGAGAAGGATCCGGAAATGGCAACACAGTGTTGTGTTGTGAATGTAGGTGTGGGGGTCACGTGTTGTTGCATGCTGAAATGAGAATGACAAGTGTCGGCGGGCACTGATAATTATTTCTTTCCCATGTCCGTATAATATATATATACGTATACCCCGAGCTACAGTACGTGACGTTATTTGCTAGGTCCGCAATAATGTATAACCCCATGTATATATATTGGTTGAGCCCCAAGGCAGTGTTTAACATATTGCTATGCAGTATGTCGGATGTCATTTGTGACGTTGTACCACATCGCTCCCGGCATGTATACATGTTTCTGGCGACAGGTAAACAGTGCATGATGCGCTATTTGCTAATGATATAGCAAATGTTTACAGTGTGTGCGTGTATGTAGGCTGGCGGGGGGTGGAAACTCCTTCTCTTAACCCATTCTGACCTGAGATCAGATTCATACGAGGTTTCCGCACTGGACACACACTGGTCTGATGAACCCATTCTGACCTGAGATCAGATTCTTAAAAATGTCAGTCGTTCTTCGATTTTTTAAATAGCTAAAGCATAACATAATGCTAACACCAAAAGGGGTTCCCGTTCAGAATGGGTTAAAGTGAACGCTGATGGTGGCACAGCTTAACTAAATTTATGCTAACAGCTAGCCGCAATAAAATAGTTAAAGGTCGGAGTCTAATAGCCTCATTGGCTGACTTGCAGATTTGCTAAATGCTCACCTCTCAAGCTGTGGAACGGATAATCTCGCTTATAGAGCTACATTAGAACAGAGTGAAAATAACTTATATACTCAACGTTTAACTTGAACCCCGCAGCGTCCCTATATTATGGGAACGTTCACCAAAAAACAGCAGATCTAAGAACGCTCACAACGGGGTCACGCTGTGACACGTTGTGATCTTGTAGATTTGCTATTTTTTTGGTGAAGAGAGTTTAGTGTAGATGGAAAAATAACTTCCATCTATACTAGAGGGTCTAAAAGTGATTAGAGATGGAGTGATATTGTTGAATTCCATAGTATTAGCAAAGTATTCTGCGGCACCACCGGCTGGACCTGCGTCACGGAACAAACTTTGTAAAGTCCTGGTATAGTTGAGCCGATGGAAAGGAGCCGATGGAAAGGAGCCATGCCTTAGCCCATTCTGACCTGAGATCAGATTCATACGAGGTTTCCACTGGACACACACTGGTCTGATGAACCCATTCTGACCTGAGATCAGATTCTAAAAATGTCAGTCGTTCTTCGATTTTTCAAAAATAGCAGACCTACAAGCTCGTAGCGCGCCACTCGGTGGCGCGCTATGAGCTTGTAGATCTGCTATTTTTCAATAGCTAAAGCATAACATGATGCTATAACACCAAAATGGGTTCCCGTTCAGAATGGGTTAGGTGTTTTTTTGGGGCATCCAGCAGCACGGATGCCTCCCCATAACTTCCTGGCAGAAACCCTGGCAGAATACGGACCACCAGATGGGGTTGGAATATAATTATCTCCAACGCTGACCTTGGAGGGAGAACGCCTCTGAGGAAGTTGTTAAACCATTTAGGGCTGACGTCGAAATTTAAAAAAAATGACTTCTAAATTCTGACAGTTTTCTGAAATACCTCATGTTTTCTGTATCAGTGGTGCTCAATATTTCATGTCAAGGACCCCAGAGATTATATGTAATCGGCCACCCCCCCCCCCATCTGAAAATATGGGGGTTGTTCCAGGAAACCCCTCAGAAGCGAAGATTTGAGTTAAAAAACGTTCGCTGTGAAATGATATATATTCAAAGATTTGCATCACATTTTCACGATTCTTCTAAAATAGCAGATCCACAAGCTCATAGCGCGCCACCGAGTGGCGCGCTACGAGCTTGTATAGATCTGCTATTTTTCAATAGCTAAATTTATAACAAATGTTTAAAACCAAACCAAATGGGGTTCTTCCCGCCCAGAATGGGTTAATGTTGCTCTGAAAAAGGGGAAGTCTGGTTGCTCTCTATGTTGGAGAACTGTTGGCCGGCGTGCGATAAGTGGTTGAAGATGGACGGATGGACGGACGGATTGGAACACGTGAATACTTTCACTCTTGCTATATCCGATGTTGAAAAATAGGCCAAAAAACACCTTCTTCAGCCTTCTGGGAATAATGCTCTGCTCTGCCAGCAAAGCTGCATCACCTCTGGCATGAAGCATCATGGTGTGTGTGCGTGTGCGCGTGCATGCATGCGCGTGCGTGTACGTGGCGTGCGTGCGTGTGTGTTGTCGCTCTCCATTAACCTCTCTCCACTCCTGAAGCAACTTTTGACCGCGAGGCTGAGCCCAGAATGTAACTGTCATTAAAACAAAAACCCTAGCTGTCTCCATCCTGTGTGTGTGTGTGTGTGTGTGTGTGTGTGTGTGTGTGTGTGTGTGTGTGTGTGTGTGTGTTTGTCTGTTTCGTAGTCCCCGTGTCAAAGTTTCCAAGCTGTTGACAAGCTCTCTGGCACTGCTGCAGTGACAAAGCTAATATCATGCTGGGAGAAGGACATGCTATCATTTTCCTTCTAGCGCTCGCTCACACACACACACACACACACACACGCGCACACACACGCACACACACACACACGCACACACACACACACACACACACACACACACACACACACACACACACAGAGAGTAACAGAACTATAAAGAGAGGTCACATCTGTCAAACTGTTGATGTGTGATTGGCTATCAGTTCTCCTTGAAGGTCTCTTGGCAGCGATCCAGTGTCTCGTATCGACAGTAGAGCGTATATAAGCACGGGTCCATAAAACTGAACCGATGATATTTGGACCGAACCGAACGGCCCCCGAGAAGGACTATGCATCGTCCGAAAGACCCGTATAGTGTGCCCTGCAATGCTTATTGTCACTATGACATGATGACACTGACAAATGGTAAATGGTGCATTTATGTATTTATAGCATCTTTATCCAAGGCGCTTTACATATAGATTGTGCATCAATTGACCCATTCACACACACACATTCATATACACCGATGACAGGGGGAAACCATGCGAGGTATACCAAACCAGCACATCAGGAGCAATTAGGTGGTTCAGTGTCTCTTGCTCAAGGACACCTTGACCCTAACTCTGGGGGAGCCCAACAGGGTTCGAACTGGTGACCTTAAGCGGTTACCAGAATCTGTAGATCGGTCACGCACGGTCCCCAACTTCAAAGCTCCCGTCCGGTGCAGGCCATTCTTTAACATATACATCGCTATATTCTAAATAAAAACACACAGATTTGGCATTTCAATCATTGTATACTGTTGATGTTACACATGGCTCCTGCAATGATGCGAGAACAGACGATAGAACTATTATTGATTTTAGAAGGTACAGAATTAAATAAAAGCTGTATAGTCGGCCTATGCTATAAGTTTAACCCATTCTGAATGGATCCCATTTTGGTGTTATAGCATCATGTTATGCTTTAGCTATTGAAAAATAGCAGATCTACAAGCTCATAGCGCGCCACCGAGTGGCGCGCTACGAGCTTGTAGGTCTGCTATTTTTGAAAAATCGACTGACATTTTTAGAATCTGATCTCAGGTCAGAATGGGTTAATCAGACCAGTGTGTGTCCCCCAGTGGAAACCTCGTATGAATCTGATCTCAGGTCAGAATGGGTTAAATGAACCACAGCATATAGTCTGGTTGGACCAACCTATACACAGCATTAACACATTATGCACACAGCGGAGCCGCAGAGTCTGCAGCCAATTCCCGACAACACCTGCGGCAGGTGGAAGTGTTTCTCTGCGGCATCAGTCCGACACCCTACCTACCCCAAACCACAATAAGCCTATAACCGCAAGCACAAAGCAACGCATGTCGGACCAACGCATGTCACGAGCCACGGGTGAGTTTTTATAGCCAGCGACGCTGACACCCTATACCGCAAACCCTAACCGCAAGCACCACACAACGCTGAATGCACCACGCAACTCTGAATGCACGACGCAACGCTGAATGCACTCACTCCTTCTGTCCATTTCCTCAGGGGAAACAGTTTGGACTTTGGATGTATATCCGTCTTAATATCCGCCATGATCCAGAGACTCACTCATCACCTCTTCAGAATTCACTTCATCGCCCGTATAGCACTTGACCTATAGCCCTCATGGCGACCGTGTAGTCTTCTCCGAGAGGTTAATTATACATGGCATGTTATTTTAGAGTTGTTTACCCGGCATGCCATAGTTTGTATTATATTAATCAATGTAATGCATTTTTAATATTATAAGGTATTGTTTAGAATTATGCGAGGACCTTGGGTTTATCCTAGACGACTGAGGCACTTGTCTCTATGCATTTGATGTATGCGTTTTTTTTAGCTTTCTTACTGTAAATCACTCTGGCTTAACCCATTCTGAACGGGAAACCATTTTGGTGTTGGCATCATGTTATGCTTTAGCTATTGAAAAATAGCAGATCTACAAGCTCATAGCGCGCCACCGAGTGGCGCGCTACGAGCTTGTAGGTCTGCTATTTTTGAAAAATCTAAGGAACGACTGACATTTTTAGAATCTGATCTCAGGTCAGAATGGGTTAATCAGACCAGTGTTTGTCCAGTGGAAACCTCGTATGAATCTGATCTCAGGTCAGAATGGCTTAAGAGTGTCCGCTAAAAGGCCCACATTGTAAATGCAGACAGTGTCGTGTTTCACAATTGCTGAGCCTTTTATATTCATCCAGGAATGGGATGAAGGTCAGTTGTCCACTCGGTGCTCCTCCGTCTGGCCATGAATCAGCGCTGATGATTATCCCATTCTGACCTGAGATCAGATTCATACGAGGTTTCCACTGGGGACACACACTGGTCTGATGAACCCATTCTGACCTGAGATCAGATTCTAAAAAAATGTCAGTCGTTCTTCGACTTCTCTAAAACAGCAGACCTACAAGCTCGTAGCGTGCCACTCGGTGGCGCGCTATGAGCTTGTAGATCTGCTATTTTTCAATAGCTAAAGCATAACATGATGCTATAACACCAGAATGGGTTCCCGTTCAGAATGGGTTATTGAATCAAAGCGCTGTTGGGATCAATAAGTGTGTCTTGAAGACGGATCCCCCCCCATTTCTCCCCAATGTAGTCGTTATTCCAATCAATTAGCCCTTATAGTCCCTCCCCAACCCCTCCTTGTCCAATAGGCACGTTATAGCAGCGAGGAGACAGGGCAGGCTGTCCCCATTGAGATGCATGTTAACCCATTCTGACCCGAGATCAGATTCATACGAGGTTTCCACTGTGGACACACACACTGGTCTGATGAACCCATTCTGACTTGAGATCAGATTCTGAAAATGTCAGTCGTTCTTCGATTTTTCAAAAATAGCAGACCTACAAGCTCGTAGCGCGCCACTCGGTGGCGCGCTATGAGCTTGTAGATCTGCTATTTTTCAATAGCTAAAGCATAACATGATGCCAACACCAAAATGGGTTCCCGTTCAGAATGGGTTAAATGACAGGATTTCTCCATATAAATAGGCTAATGGATCATTTCAAGTATAGCAAAACCTTCACAATGTCAACCAGGCATGCAGTATATAGGCTATGCACTGGGCAAATGTGCGTGGCATTATTTCAATAAACTAGAAAAACACGAGGAAATGAGAATTGACAGAAGGAGAAACGGTATCCAAACAATCAACTTTAACGACCGTCTGACAGGGGTTTTCGTGTTGCACGGTAAGACTATACGGTCACTCATTAGTATTATTGCCATCACCTTTGTGGCTCAGGCGTGTAACTGTCCCGACGTTAAAGGGTAAGACCACTTTTTTTGAGGTTTGGGTTGCGTAAACAAACACAAAAAAAACAAAGTTGATTCAGACAATATAGAGCATCACCAAAACTCATGTAGTTTTATTTTTTCATAAAAATGTTAGATTCCTGTTGATTTTACTATTTGAAGATCTGGATCCGGATCCACGGATCCAGTCCGGGTTTCCTTCCCAAAAAAATAGAACTACATGAGTTTTGGTGATGCTCTATATTGTCCGAATCAACTTTGTTTGTGTTTGTTTACGTACTAAAAGAGTGACTTTGAGAGGCTGTTTTAGCTACAATGTAAGTCAATGAGGAGCATATTTTGAATTAACAATTTCTAATCACTGGAGCAGTTATTTTTTATATTTCTCGTCCACATTTGGAGTTGCATCATGGCAAAGTAACTACACAACCCAAACCTCAAAAAAAGTGGTCTTACCCTTTAAGCTGTGTAAGGGTTCATACCCTATTCATACTCCTATTGTATACCGCTGTTTCGGCGCTGTAGCGCCGAAATGATTTCTGCTCGTCGGAAATTTTCAGTAGCACCGAACCGACTTTAGGACGGTACACGCGGTTCTCTGCGTTTAGCTACAGTGTATCTAGTTTTATTCTTCTGTAGGCTACAGCACTTTGTAAAACTCTGAGTTGTAAAAAAATGTGCTTTATGAATAAAGTGGATTGGATTGGATTGGAAGATCACAGACCAAAACAATCAAATTATAGGTATACCTCGCACCCTGACGAGCACTTGGGATTGTAGGAGTTGAGGCATCACATTTAGTTCCACACCGATGAATACAATAAGTGTAAATTCCTGAACTGAAGTTCAGTCACAATCAATCAACACATCCAAAACGTATGGAATTACAACTTTTTTTTTTTTTAGACTTTTAAAGTTATTTTAAAAGAATTATACTACTGGAACTGACAACACAATACAATACTTTGGACACCTAAAATGAAACTGCCTAGCATTGATTTCATGACTATGGGAGTTATTTTCCGTTTGGTTGAAGGCTGATTACATTGTGGAAAAAATAAAACTGTTTTAAATGACAGACAGACCAATCTCATAACAGAACATTGGCTCCACACTATGCTGTGGTAAAGGATATTTCACAGATGCCAGCTGTATGGGGGCATTATTGTTGCATTAACCCATTCTGAACGGAAACCCATTCTGGTGTTATAGCATCATGTTATGCTTTAGCTATTGAAAAATAGCAGATCTACAAGCTCATAGTGGCGCGCTACGAGCTTGTAGGTCTGCTGTTTTAGAAAAGTCGAAGAACGACTGACATTTTTTTAGAAACTGATCTCAGGTCAGAATGGGTTCATCAGACCAGTGTGTGTCCAGTGGAAACCTCGTATGAATCTGATCTCAGGTCAGAATGGGTTAACCTATTTTGACCTGGGAACGATTCTACAAAAAATGTCTTTTCTGAAAAGCCCTGTTTCTATATCAGTGGTTCTCAAACAGTATCATGTCAAGAACCCCCAAAAATACATGTATTTTGCCACGACCCCCATCTGAAAATATGTTGTTCAGATGGGGGGGACGCCCCCCCCCCCCCCAGAAACAAAGATTCAAGTTAAAAACGTTCACTCTGAAAGAATATATATTCAAAGATTTGTGACACATTTCACGATTTTTCAAAAATAGCAGACCTACAAGCTCGTAGCGCGGCACTCGGTGCCGCGCTACGAGCTTGTTAGATCTGCTATTTTTCAATAGCTAAAGCATAACATAAAAAGGGGTTGCCGCCCAGAATGAGTTAAACCGGCTCAAATATCCAGTCTGTTTCTTTCTGTAATGATTATGCCGTCAGCAAAATGATATAAATTACAAACAGCTTTGTGTCACAAGGAATTACAAGCATTCTAAGCTGATGCCAAATGAGGATATTTGTATTGTCAGTGTCTGCGTTAATTTATACACGGCTAATCTTTATTTACTTTTAAGACATAGTCTTTTGAATCATATAATGTGTCAACATTTGTAATCTTTATACTTTTAGTCTAGCTTTAGTTGAATAATTGTCATTAGAATGTAGTAATCTAAATCAAAACTTTCAGTTTGCTACAATAGATTTTGATGGGCCCTTGATGGCGTCGTAATGCCAGATTCATACTTGTAGCCTATAAGCTCCACAACATGTCTGCGACGCGTTGTGAGCTTGTAGATCAGCTTTTTTTTCAGAGAGCGATCGACAGCCGAGCACATGAAGACACAAATCATGCCCAGTAGAGGAGAACACTGCGACTTTACTGGACTATAAAAGTAGTAATGCTGAGCATATAATATGGCTTGCACCTGCAGTGCTAATGACCCATGAGCATGCACACACACACACACACACACACACACACACACACACACACACACACACACACACAGTCACACACACACACACACACACACACAGTATACAGTAGATGTCTGTCCCTGATACAGCAAAGCCGACACTTTCAACAGTGAAACGTTGTCATGTTTGAAATCACATAATCATTATTCACATATACTGTTCTCTCTATAGCCCCTTGCCCCTCGGCTCAAATCATGTATAACAGAATATCATGTCTGCTTGCTTGAGGCAGCGGTGGCCGAACGTTTTGCGGAGCGGTCTTGATATCGGAAGGTCGCTATAGTTCGTATCCCCGGACCGGCACGTTAAAATTACCACCGCTGAAGTGCCCTTTATGGACAAGGCATTGAACCCCTACCATGAAATGTTCTATGAGCAGGGCCTGGCTGTAAACAAGTTCTTGAGCTTTACCCTGGGTAAACATGGTACCTTTCCTTTCCTTAGTCCAGTTACCCTGGGTAAACATAGTACCTTTCCTTTCCTTTGTCCAGTTACCCTGGGTAAACATAGTACCTTTCCTTTCCTTAGTCCAGTTACCCTGGGTAAACATAGTATACCTTTCCTTTCCTTAGTCCAGTTACCCTGGGTAAACATAGTACCTTTCCTTTCCTTAGTCCAGTTACCCTGGGTAAACATAGTACCTTTCCTTTCCTTAGTCCAGTTACCCTGGGTAAACATGGTACCTTTCCTTTCCTTAGTCCAGTTACCCTGGGTAAACATGGTACCTTTCCTTTCCTTAGTCCAGTTACCCTGGGTAAACATAGTATACCTTTCCTTTCCTTAGTCCAGTTACCCTGGGTAAACATGGTACCTTTCCTTTCCTTAGTCCAGTTACCCTGGGTAAACATAGTACCTTTCCTTTCCTTAGTCCAGTTACCCTGCATGGGTAAACATAGTATACCTTTCCTTTCCTTAGTCCAGTTACCCTGGGTAAACATGGTACCTTTCCTTTCCTTAGTCCAGTTACCCTGGGTAAACATAGTACCTTTCCTTTCCTTTGTGTATATGGTCAAGCACATTATGCACAAAAACTTTCCTTGGCCTCTTTGTGTTTCCGAGAAAGTGGTAGAGAGAGATGAACTTTTTTCTATTTTGTTTGAGGAGCTGCCCTTTTGGTTATATAATAGATGGATCTATTATGGCGTGGATCAACATTGCTGGTTTGTTTTTTGTGTCTTCAAAAAAGAAGAAAAAGTGTGAGTTGGGTGAAAACGTGCGTAGGCTATACAGTACAACAATGTCCACCCACATGAGAACCGTACTGGGAACAAACAAATCGATACCTAAGATACTTTTAATGGTCTGGCAGAGCTGCAACTGCTGCATGGGAGTTCACAAAAAAAAGATAACGCTGACAATGGCGAAAAAATAAGGCTATTACTTATCATTAGTATAGTAGTTCATTTAATGTGAGTGAATTGTTTAATCTGTTGTCTATATATAGCTGTCCGTGGTGGAACCTGCATGCGAGCAGATTCTAATGTCTTCTAAATCATGACAGTTTTCTGAAAAACCCTATGTTTTATAATATTAGTGGCGCTCACACAATTTCATGTCAAGGACCCCCATAATTATATGTAATTGTGCCATGGACCCCGATCTCAAAATATGTTGTCCAGGGCCATGCAACCCCCCCCCCCCCCCCCCCCCCCCCCCCAGAAGCAAAGATTTGAGTTAAAAAACGTTCGTTCTGAAAGAATGTATTCAAAGATTTGCGCCACATTTAAAAAAATATATATATCACGATCGATAAGCTCGTAGCGCTGCAGCACTTTGTGTCGTGTTATGAGCTTGTAGATCTGCTATTTTTCAATATAGCTAAAGCATAACATAATGCTTAAAACACCAAAAGGGGTTCCCGTCCTGAATGCGTTAAGCACTATTTTCGTTATTAGCATATTTTGGTACTTCATTTGGAACAGCTGCCCGGTCGCTGAAGACAGAACGTATGTCTCCCCCGGCGGGAATGTCAGGTAATCTGGAAAACCTGTTGTGTGACCATGAGTCTCAACTCTCAAGAGAAAGAAACGGCAAGGTTTTATTCAATTAATTTTAATTGGATGTCTGACATGGTGGGTGCAGTACTTAGTTTAGACAGTTTTTGGTTTAGACTTTAGTCAATGGTTAGACCAGTCATTAGTCCTACAACTACAACCTATCTCAAACCCTCAGCCTAAACCTAACCTCCCACGGGGGCAGCACACCTAAACCTAACCTTAACCCATGTCTAACCAATGACTAGTCTAAACTAAGTATGCACCCCTAACCTCCCACGGGGCAGCACACCTAAACCTAACCTTAACCCATGTCTAACCAATGACTAGTCTAAACTAAGTATGCACCCCTAACCTCCCACGGGGCAGCACACCTAAACCTAACCTTAACCCATGTCTAACCAATGACTAGTCTAAACTAAGTAGTATGCACCCCGTGACGGGTTACGTCGTGAACGAAAATCGCACAGTAGTGCGTACAGGCATTTAGTTCTATTGGATCTCATCCCTCCCTAACATTTTAGTCTGGTTTTAAATTGGTGACAATATTGTCAATATGCAGTATAGGCTACAGTATTCAACCATAGTTTTAGTCATCATAGCTTAGTTTCTATTACATTTTGTGTCTAGTTTTCATCAGTGGAGAAAAAAAAAAGGTCAGTCGACGAAAAGAAAAAGTGTCATAGTTAATGAAATAACAAATTCAACACTAGTGTAAGTAACTCACTCTTATTATTCATGCTTTTGTAACCTCCCTCCCATATGAACTGCTGCAATGGAGTCCCGGGACTCCAGTATGACCAAAACTCAGCTGCCAAAGTTCTCTCCCTGCATGGTTCCACAGTATAGCTCTCAGGCCTCATCATCCTCCATAAACCACAAACGTGGACCTCCTCTCTGTACCCAATACAAACAAACAGACCTTGGGGGACGGTATGGGAGCCCCCCACCGGCACACCCATGTGGAACTCTCTCCCCAATACAGATTTTGCCATATGCCCCATAAACACTGGAGTCTTTTAAGGCTGCCTTGAAAATACACCTATTCTCTCAGGCTTATATATTTAGTTTTTTTCTCAGTTTGTTTGATGGTTGTTTATTTTGTGAAGTGTCCTTATGGGTGATATAAATTCTAGCCATTATGATTATTTTAATTATTATTATTATTATTATTATTATTATTATTATTATTATTATTATGTATTAACTGTTACTGTTATGATTTGAATGGATGTCAGTTGAGCACAGATACAACGTTTATCGCCCCCTCCTCCTCTCGTATAGCCTGTGGATAAGACATGATATGATGGAGTGTGAAAACGGCCAACGTTGACATTACTAATGGAGGGCTTTAGGGCCTGTATGTGGGCCGACACAGGGGGCTAAGTAAGACACACAACAAGGCCGGCAGAGAATCCATATTTCATCCACACGCCACACGGAGTCCAGAAGATATTGGAGAAAAACAAAACGAAGCTGTGACGGCTAATACTATAGTCTAAACTATTGACCGCTCATATAGTGTAATGGCGGGAGTCTGCACTCTGTATAGCGCCCGGGCAGCTGGCGCTCATAGCGCGGCACTTGCTATTTTTCAATAGCTAAAGTATAACATAATGCTTAAAACACCAAACACCGTCCTGAATGGGTTAAGCACTATTTTGGTTATTAGCTTATTTTGGTACTTGTTGCTACAGCCTAAATATGAACACACAAGCGTATACCAACTTGCGCTGCAGACTCCCGCCATTACATTATATTTTGGAGAACGCGTCCCCCGGCGTGAATGTCAGGGAATCTGAAAAAAAAACATGTTGTGTGACCTCAAGAGAGAGTCTCAAGAGAAAAGAAACGGCAAGGATTTATGAAAAATCGAAAAGAACAAAACTGTCAGGATATATCGAAGACATTTTTAGAATCTGATCTCGGGTCAAAATGGGTTGAAGCGGAATGAAAATGTGTAAATGTTGCCTGCAGGTTGTTGAAGGTATACACCCCAACTTTGAGCAGCTGTCACAGATTCCCCTAGGAGGGAAACTGACACTTATTTATTGGTATAAGGAATTTATTCTCAGATATTTTTGTGAATATCTCTGACTATATAATATAGTCAATATTATATAATATTTAGTCAACTAGACTAAAAACTAAAACATTTCAGGTGACTAAAATATATAAATTATAGTCAAAACGCTATGACTATAAAACTGCATCATAATCTGCTGTCAAAATTAACGTGATATTATGGAGCGGGAGAAAGCCTAACGTTGACATTTACAGTATAATGGAGAGCTTGGGCTACATGTGTTGGCAAAGTGAGACACACAACCAAGGCCTGGCAGTGAATCCATATTTCATCCACACACTGGGGGTCCAGAAAACACTGCTACACCTCCCAGCCAGGGACAACATTAAAACAGCAGTGGACTGAATCACTAAGACTTAATGATTTTCTTATTTTTATTTATTTAATTTTTCAGGTCAAGGGCCCCTTAGCTAATAGTAGTAGCAGTAGTAGTAGTAGCAGGGTCTTGTGGCCGTGGGGGGTACTGCGCCCAGTGCGTTTTTAATTCACTAATAAATGTTGCATCCTTTGTTCGTCTTCTCCTACAAAAGCACACCGTTTGCACACATCTCACCATGCACAACACGAAAAGCTAGCCTGTCCACACATCAACCACTGCTTTGCATTCATATTCATGTCATATTTACAGTACAATACCCATTTTCGCATTTTTTATTCACTAATAAATTCATTATTAATCATTAATGTGTCAAATCGAAAAAAGGGCTCCGTTAAGACCTCCATATAATTATGGTCCATGCCTGTGTGAAAAGTGGGAGTGATTGGTGCATGCAATGATGAGATAACGCACTGTTTCTGACATTCATTCAGACATTCAGACATTGTTAGAATTATAGTATGATAGGATGTAAGGTTAGCAAGGAATATCCCCTCTAATACTAGCCATGTCTTGTATGGAGAGTATAGGTTGCTGCCTTCAGGAAGGAGATATGGTGTTCCAGCGTACAATAAGGTCAGACTGAAGAGGTCTTTTGTCCATCAATCAACTCTTACGGCTTAATCAGGATTTTGGCCTGTGCAGGACTAGACTGAGCTGTGGACAAAATTGCTCTCTGCCCTTATGTTTTCTATGTATATGTAACTGTATTTTATTTACATTTTTTTGTCCTGTGTCATGTCAAATGTGTATAATAGGCCTATGTGTTGCATACAAGGCCCGCTGGGTCGCGAAACGAATTTCAGTGCGAACTGACAATAAAGTGCTATATATCATATCATATAATATATTTTTTTGTTTTCAAAAATGATTTTTTTTAATATTTTTTTTATGGTATCCATCAACCATCATTCAAGGGCTTTGGATAGAAATGGAACAGACTCCATGGAATCTGATTTGAAAGTAATTTATTTATAAAATTATGAACACATTTTTGTTCAATATTATAAAGTTTAATAGCACACTGGAAATGCACACGCAAGGCAATTGCACACGGAACAATTGTGAATTAATGTTAAAATATAATAAGTCACTCACGCACATGCGAGTATTGCTTAATTGCACACCACTGTATATTCCATCTAGGAGACATTTGTGAAATTTCAGCGTAATTATGAATCGTTATTCCTCAAAAGACACTCATTACCGTAAATCATGGAAAAACCGCTGGATACATTATTGCGTCTTGCATATTTCTCTGCATAATCTCTTTCGGTCACACTTCATCAGCCCTATTTATTAGCATTTCATTATGCAGACTGAAACAGAGTCCGCGAACCAAATTAGTTTGGTTCATTTATGGTGTCTCTCCCTCTCTCTCTCCCTCTCCCTCTCTCTCTCTCTCTCTCGGGATGAGGTGTCAGTAACAAGGCAGCAGCATACTGTATATGGATTATTTTCTCTCTCTACAAATGCCAGCTCCAACATTTGGCAGGACAGTACGGAAGCACTGCAGTCAGAACACAGTGAACTGACGGCTGTGGTTGAGAGCCCAAACTGTGTCGAGGCGTTTTGACACAAACAGATGGTAAAGAGGCAACATAAGAGAAAGTATAGTTGTTATTCACAACGGCAGTCAGGGTTGTGCGGAGGAGTGGATTTGATAGTCTTTTTTTATTGGCCTAAAATATTGTCTATAATAATATACATAGATTCTAGTTCTTTCACATTCTGCACTGCAACTACACGTGATGCTACTGATGAATGAGCTTGTAGTATAGGTAAATATTTGGCCAAAGTAACTATAGAACCGTCCCAAATGGTCCAATAAATAACCGATTTATGCGGACGCTCGCGGGCGTGCACATCAGGGCCCCTTTCATTCTAGAACCCATGGCTGATAAAGCTATAATTACGCCAGCCGCCATCATACAGTTCTCCAGTTTGTGATTTTTGTGGCCATTTTGTTGCTTCAAAGTCGAAGACAAGAAGGCCAAGAATCGTATAGGGCCGATTCATACTCCTATTTTACCGCTGTTTCGGCGCTGCAGTGCCGAAACAGCTTCGGCTCGTCAGACATTTTCAGTAGTACCGAAGAGCGGACTTTAGGACGGTATACCCGCCCCCCCCCCGAACCATGACGTCACATTGTAGGCTCTACAGAGCCGGACAGACTTTTTTTCGGCTCTAAAATAGGAGTATGAATCGGCCCTTAATTACTCCTGCATAGTGTTGGGTGTAACGGCTTAACAGCTTTAAAGGGACACTTCACCCTTTTTGCAAAAAAATATATGTTAATGACTTTTAGAAGCTTTAGAACACATTCCTGGGGGTTTTTATGTGTGTAATATGTGGTTTTAGATATTTTAGATTGTAGCAGTGAGCCTGTTGTCTCTGATGTCATGGACACTGGTCTCACTACCTTCCTGGACTACAATTCCCATAATTATTTGGTGCACTGCTCCTCCTTGTGGATAGGGGGGAGAGCTGTCTTACTGAGACAACATGTAGTCCAGGAAGGAAGTGAGCCCAGTGTCCATGACATCAGAGACAACAGGCTCACTGCTACAATCTAAAATATCTTAAACCACATATTACACACATAAAGACCCCCAGGAAAGTGTTCTAAAGCTTCTAAACGTCATTAACATATATTTTTTTGCAAAAAGGGTGAAGTGTCCCTTTAACTAAAATTGTCACATATTATAAGAGTCAAACATTGTGAAAATAGCCGATCTATATACATGTTTGCCTTGCGCTCTTTGAGCCGCTGTGAGCTCGTGTATCAACTCCTATATACGTTCAAAATGTTTGTCATCAAAGTGTTTGTATATTGATGAACATTACATTAAAAATGGAAGAGCAAACAAAACCATTTTATATACCCGGTCACCTGTTGTGTCTGTAGCCAATCACAGATTGTCTACACTGCCCCCCTGTTGTCTGGCCAATCACAGATTGTCTCTACACTGCCCCCTGTTGTCTGTAACCAATCAGGGAAGGTCTCTTTAGTGGCACTTTGACACCAGCTGGGTGACAATCAATCTCTCCTCAAAGGCACGGCCATGGGAAAGAGATTTGCACCATCTTATGCAAACATTTACATGAGCATATGGGAACAGACAGCACTAGAAAAATGCAGACTTAAACCGACACATTACTATAGATTTCTAGATGATATATTTGGAATATGAGAACATAGCCAAGAAGAATTCCAGGAATTTATTGATATTTTAAATAGCCATCATAGATCCATAACGATAAAATATGTGACACACACAGAAAGGATTGACTTTCTTGATGTAACAATCTTCAAGGGCCCAAACTTTAACACAAATGGGAAACTAGACTTAAAAGTATTCTTTAAAGAAACAGAAACTCACGCCCTATTACACAAAACGTCATTCCACCCGACACACTCTTACACAGGAATAGTCAAATCACAACTACTAAGATTCCATAGGATCTGCACGCAAAGAAGTGATTTCAAAATAGCTTGTAAAACTCTATTTAATGCTCTCAGACTAAGAGGATACACTAGGACCTTCCTCCGGAAGGCCCAAAATACCTTCTTAGAAATAAGAGTGCGAGATACAGGCCCCAAATTGGCTCTGATAACCAGTTATTCAACACAGAGCACACTAGCCAACAACAGAATAAAAAGGAATTTTGAGAACCGAACGGACGATCTTCTAAAAGATTATAAAATTATATCGGCCTACAGAAAAAATAAAAACCTTAAAGATTATCTAGTACACAGCAAGCTAAAAGAAATCAACACACCAGCACGCCAGGGACCAGAATACTTCAAACCCAAACAATTAGTAAAAAATAGAACCACAAAACACGTTTTAGAGAAACAACAACAATAACAGCCAGAACCAGCAACTGCATTTATTTAATCACATGTGAAAAATGTGGTTTACAATATGTCGGAGAGACAGGTAAAACAATAGGTACTAGGCTGGGACGACACAGATACAATATTAACAATGCCAAAAAGACAACCACAAGATTGGTGCAACATTTCATGGCACACGGCATTGAAGCTCTAAAATGCGCTGGACCTCAACACAATCCTAACTGGACAGTAGGACAAAGACATTTTAATGAAAAACAGTGGATTAAGAACCTCAACACGGATTTTCCTGGAGGCTTAAACATGCCTAAAATCAGATCTTGAACACTACAAAACTTAAACTCAGGATTAAACTGGGGAAATCTAAAAGTGATTGGATCAGACTTCCTTCGGATACATGGCGAATGCATTTATTCCTTGCATTGTGCCTACACATGTTGCGACCTGCGGTCGCAACATGTGTAGGCACAGTGCACTGAAGTCTTTTAATTCCCCCACACACACACACACACACACACACACATGTAGAGCCTAACAGACTTTTATTCGGCTCTAAAATAGGAGTATGAATCGGCCCTTAATTACTCCTGCATAGTGTTGGGGGTAACGGCTTAACAGCCTTAACTAAAATTGTCACATATTATAAGAGTCAAACATTGTGAAAATAGCCGATCTATATACATGTTTGCCTTGCGCTCTTTGAGCCGCTGTGAGCTTGTGTATATCAACTCCTATACGTTCAAAATGTTTGTCATCAAAGTGTTTGTATATCGATGAACATTACATTAAAAATGCCACTAGTCCCGACCAAATAAACGAATAAAGGGTTTTTACTTTTTGGGGCTGAAAAGGTTGAGAACTCACTGTATAGAGTGAGTTGACAAGATATAGTTTATTGTCCAGAACAAATCTATTTATTCAGACAAGGTCACCCAAACACTGACAACCAAACACTGACCCTCCATTTTCCTGGAGAGGAAGGGGGGAGGGGGGGAATGAGCAAACAAAACCATTTTATATACCCGGTCACCTGTTGTGTCTGTAGCCAATCACAGATTGTCTACACTGCCCCCTGTTGTCTGTAGCCAATCACAGATTTTCTATACACTGCCCCCTGTTGTCTGTAACCAATCAGCGAAGGTCTCTTTAGTGGCACTTTGACACCAGCTGCGGGTGACATCAATCTCTCCTCATTTTGGTGCTATTAAAATGGAATCCATATTAAATTGCTGCTAAATAATTATGAATCAGATTTGCCCTGCTCAAGAAGAGGCATAATGAGACGTATACATTTGTTAGTTGTTATCAAACTAATCAATTGCATTTTAAATATTAAGAAATTAAGAATTTATAAAAGAATCATCAAGTGTAAGTGTGTGCGTGCGTGCGTGCGTGCGTGCGTGCGTTCACGCGTGTGTGGTTTCACAGCCACACCAATCAATATTCCCTCAGGTCATTTTAAGTGGTGGTCAATAATAGACAGAGAGGATCCAATGAACAGCTTTCAGTCAGAAAAAAGCTCTATATCATATTCCATAGTCTAGTCTTTGTAAAGTGTTTGTCGGGTTGTAATACAATCACTTCTATATCTGGAGTCTCACAGGAGCTCTAACACCACTGAGAGAGAGACAATGATGGAAGAAAAGGACTCACATTGTTTTGCTTAACCCATTTAAGCCCGACGTCGAAATAAAAAAAATATATTCTGACAGTTTTCTGAAAAACCTATGTTTCTATGTCAGTGGTTCTCAAACTATTTCATGTCAAGGACCCCTATAGAATTATATGTATTTCGCTGCCGACCCCCCCATCTCAAAATATGTAGTTCCAGGGACCCCCCCACCATGAAGCAAAGATTTGAATTAGAAACGTTCGCTATGAAAGAATATACATATTCAAAGATTTGTGCCACATTTTCACGATTTTTCAAAAATAGCAATAGCAAAATAGCATTTTCAAAATACCACTCGGTGGCGCGCTATGAGCTTGTAGATCTGCTATTTTTCAAAAGCTAAATTATAACATAACGTTTAAAACACCAAAAGGGGTTCCCGCCCCAAAATGGGTTAGGTAAAAGTAATACCGTATTGTAGAAATAGTCTGCTACAAGTACAAGTTCGGTATTCAAAATGTACACTGTATTATTTGGCATCAACATTATAGTCCCAAAAGTACAAGTAATCATTATGCAGAACGTCCCATTTCACACATTTTCAAATCGGTATAAATTGTATACAAATCCTTTGAAATGAGCAGGTCTACAAGCTCACAGTGTAGATATACTTGTAGATATAGGCTAGATTTGAAAATAGCCTGGTCTGAAGTGGTTTTGTGACTAAAGTTTTAGTGAAGTAAAAGTACAATATTTGCCTTAGTTTGAGATGAGAATTATTAAAAAATGTGAGGTACTCCAGTAAACTAAGATCCAACAGGAAGCAAGCGCGCACAATCAGAAATTCTACAGGTTGGCTGGTCAAAAATATACGTGCAATGAAAAGGAAGGGATGTCCGCAGCACTGTTTCTCTGCTCCCAGGAAGATTCTTTATTTATTGAACAACATTTCGACCCCTGTGGGTCGTCGTCTTGTGGGTCTTCATACCTGACGAAGACCCACAAGGGTCAAAAGGTCAATAATAAATTTTCCTGGGAGCAGAGAAACAGTGGGCGGACATCCCTTCCTTTTCACCCCAGTATAGTAAAGTAAAAATCACACCTGTGTAAACTGAGTGGTGCATCTCTCTCTCTCTCTCTCTCTCTCTCTCTCTCTCTCTCTCTCTCTCATTAGCAGGTAGTGCAGCACTATCTCTCTCTCTCTCTCTCTCTCTCTCTCTCTCTCTCTCTCTCTCTCTCTCTCTCTGTTTCTGGCACAACAGCGCCCCTACTGGTACTCATTAAAGTCACATAGGTTAACAACACGGACATTGCTGTTCCTTGAAATACCTCAAAATGGAATGTATTCATACATACTGTATGGTATACTTGAGTTTTCCACCACTGAGTGAGAGCCTCCCACACTGAGAATGTAACATTAAATGAACACCACTTTATTGGCAAGACTTTGAGATTCTCTAAAGGGGGATCTCTGAATGACAAAGAAGAGATAAAACCGTTTTGGGTATTTAGACTTTCAATGCAGGACAGTCTGTTCTGATGAAGGTGGTGACACCTCATATTTTTTTCTTGTATCACTTTTATCACTCGAGGTCATTGATTTATTTTCCCCCAGTAATGGATATTCCAAATAGATTGCCAAATATATGCATTTTTCTGTATTTCTCTGCCTTCCATTCAGTATCTTTGCTCACCAATGTGCTCATGTCTTAATTCAACTACAGCTGTCAATCTAACAGCTGACTTGACTCCTCCACGCTGTCAGCAAAATGTATACTTATTTGTGTGTCGCCCTTATGTTTAGCGCAGATCCTTACATGGACATTTTGTATGGCATCTCTGTTAAGACTAGACTATAAGAAGTGTCCGAGAATGGCGTTGGAACAGACAAGGAGGCCTGTTCCTCACTCTCTGTATGTTGTTTCTCTGCTGAATCTTCTTAATACATTCTCAATACTTCACCCTGAAGAACTTTGTCATTCCTTCATCTTTGGAAGAGTATTTAATCTACAACAACAACCCAGGGTACATACATTTTCTCCAGGCGTATACACTTTTTAACCCATTTTGGGGGCGAACCCCTTTTGGTATTTTAAGCATTATGTTATACTAGCTAAAAATAGCAGACCTACGAGCTCGTAGCACGGCACTCGGTGCTTGGAACAACATCTTTTCAGATGGGGGACAGTGGCCAATTACATTTTTGGGATCCTTGACATTAAATATTGAGCTCAGTATGTCCTTGTGGTTAGAGTGTCCGCCCTGAGACTGGGAGGTCGGGGTTCAATCCCCAGCTGGGTCATACCAAAGACTCTAAAAATGGGACCCAGTGCCTCCCTGCTTGACACTCAGCATCAAGGGTTGGATTGGGGTGTAAGTCCCTGCGACATACTATAGCGTCATGTCCAGGGGGTGTACTTGTACATCAAGCTGCCTCACGCTACAGAAACAGGAGATAGGCTCCTGCCCCTATGGGCCTCATGGCTCGGCAAGGCTACTTACTACTGATATAGAGACATATATTTTAGAAAACTGTCAGGATTTAGAAGACATTTCTTTTACAAAACAACCTGTCCCTAGCTATTCATCTCTAGAAATAGCCGTGTTTATGGAAGCCGTACACATTCCCACTTTCCCAGTATATACGTCTGCTGTCTGCTGTGCATAGATGGAGCTTGACAACTGTCCCGCTGTGGGATAAGGCTCTCCTAATTGGTGTATGGGGATCGAATGGGATCTTCTGGCAACAAAATGCGTCTGATGTCACGAGCCTTTGTTTGCTACCGAGCTTATTTTCTTGATCTGAATTCAATTCAATTAACCCATTCTGATCGGGAACCCGTTTTGGTGTTAGCTATGGAAAAATAGCAGATCTACAAGCTCATAGCGCGCCACCGAGTGGCGCGCTACGAGCTTGTAGGTCTGCTATTTTTGAAAAATCGAAGAACGACTGACATTTTTTATAATCTGATCTCAGGTCAGAATGGGTTCATCAGACCAGTGTGTGTCCAGTGGAAACCTCGTATGAATCTGATCTCGGGTCAGAATGGGTTAAAATCCCAGGGTGGCATTATAACTCTAGGGACAGACGACAACACATATGCCATCCTTGTAGCATCCATAACAGCAATACACTAATTGCACTATATGGTGCACATAATGCTGACAAGCTGCGTGCATGTGTGTGTGTGTGTGTGTGTGTGTGTGTGTGTGTGTGTGTGTGTGTGTGTGTGTGTGTGTGTGTGTGTGTGTGTGTGTGTGTGTGTGTGTGTGTGTGTGTGCGCCTGCATGCATCTGAGAGACATGAGGCAATAAGGGCTATTTTGGGGGGGAAAGTAATTAGTTGTATAGGCTACTCTCACTACAGTGCATATTATTCTAGTCAGCAACAAAGTGAAACAGTTCATCCATCCAATCATCTAAAAACAAACAGTGCCGGTGGCCCGGGGCAGAACAACGATAAACAATCTTCATCAGGAAGCAGCTTGGAAGTATTCGGAACAAACTCATCATGACATTCATTAACCCATTCTGACCTGAGATCAGATTCTAAAAATGTCAGCCGTTCTTCGATTTTTCAAAAATAGCAGACCTACAAGTTCGTAGCGCGCCACTCGGTGGCGCGCTATGAGCTTGTAGATCTGCTATTTTTCAATAGCTAAAGCATAACATGATGCTAAACACCAAAATGGGTTCCCGATCAGAATGGGTTAAGGCCAACGTGCACTTTTACACCTTCTCATTCTTTAGAGTGGCTGAGGATCATGTCTGTGCCCTACTTTCCTCCAAGACAAGCATAATAGATATAGTCACATGAGCCCCATTAGAGATTTCAGATTAGTTAGTTCATTATATAGGAACTTGTATCAAGATTGCCGTATTAAAAGGGAATTAGAGATTACCGTATTAGAGGGAATTAGAGATTACTGATTAGAGATTAGATTAGAGGGAAACAGATGAATGTTTAGAGGGAAGAACAAGACTACTGATGCATGCTCTCTCTCTCTCTCTCTCTCTCTCTCTCTCTCTATCTCTCTCTCTCACACACACACACTCACACACTCTCTCTCTCTCTCTCTCTCTCTCTCTCTCTCTCTCACACACACACACACACGCACACGCACACGCACATGCACACGCACACGCACACGCACACTCACAAACATATCTTGTAATTATTTCAAGTCAATTTCACAATCATTTCATACCAACATAAACAGGGGAATATCAAGCTGTCGTGAGTTCCAGTTTCCAAGACATCTTCACACATTCCGCATCATTCAATTATACAGTAACAGTATACCTCATGGATTCATAGAACCGATCAGCGAGTTGTCTCTAGTTCAAGTTAGAATACTGTATACAAAATCCTCCTTTCTTCCAGTAGTTGTGACAGTGTGTCTTACAGAGTCACTGTTCCGTGTGAAATGTTATGTATTTATTTAACCCATTCTGAACGGGAACCCATTTTGGTGTTAGCATTATGTTATGCTTTAGCTATTGAAAAATAGCAGATCTACAAGCTCGTAGCGCGCCACCGAGTGGCGCGCTACGAGCTTGTAGGTCTGCTGTTTTTGAAAAAATCGAAGAACGACTGACATTTTTTTAGAATCTGATCTCAGGTCAGAATGGGTTAATCAGACCAGTGTGTGTCCAGTGGAAACCTCGTATGAATCTGATCTCAGGTCAGAATGGGTTAATATCGAGTACAAACACACCTTGTGGGTTCAGCGAGCATATCCCCTGCTGCTATTCACTAAAATGTCCTCTTCTTTTTTGCACTTGAATATGCCTAAAACAAACTTTACTTTGGGATATTGTTACACTCAAATGTTTGGAGCGTTGCCGCACTGTTTTACATAAGCATAGAAAGACGTAGAAATGAATAATGCTTAACCCATTCTGACCTGAGATCAGATTCATACGAGGTTTCCGCTGGACAACACACTGGTCTGATTAACCCATTCTGACCTGAGATCAGATTCTAAAAAATGTCAGTCGTTCTTCGATTTTTCAAAAAATAGCAGACCTACAAGCTCATAGCGCGCCACTCGGTGGCGCGCTATGAGCTTGTAGGTCTGCTATTTTTCAATAGCTAAAGCATGACATGATGCCAACACCCAAAATGGGTTCCCGTTCAGAATGGGTTAACTCTAACTTCAACTGACAGTCTAGCAGATAAAGAGGCTCGAAACCGTCACCGTGAAATTGCTTCAGCGTGCTTTTATGCAAGAACTCGTATAGAAACTCTAAGAAAATATATATTTGCTGACAGAAACAAGCAAAGCGCTATACTGTATTCAATATGTTTCGGTCTACCACAATGCACACGGAATGTGATTCCGATGCTGTTTTTTTCCATTAACCCATTCTGACCTGAGATCAGATTCATACGAGGTTTCCGCTGGACACACACTGGGTCTGATTAACCCATTCTGACCTGAGATCGGATTCTAAAAATGTCTGTCGTTCTTCGATTTTTCAAAAATAGCAGACCTACAAGCTCGTAGCGCGCCACTCGGTGGCGCGCTATGAGCTTGTAGATCTGCTATTTTTCAATAGCTAAAGCATAACATGATGCTAACACCAAAAATGGGTTCCAGTTCAGAATGGGTTAATGCTTCTTTGATACAGTGTTTTTTTTTTTTTGACCTGCCCTTTGAAATGTATTTTCCTGTTAAAAACGTCACACACATTCAACAGGGGGGTTTGGGACCCCTAGGGCTAGTGGTTCCCAAAGTGGGGTCCGGGGAGGACCCCCAGGGGTCCTTGAGAGAGTTCCAGGGTCGACCCATGAGCTAAATGATCATTTGTAACCAAATGGACCCTTATGGGTCTGTAACTCAGAGAGTGTACAAATGTGTACACTCTCTGAGTTAAATTAACAGTGGTTTTATAATATAAATTGGGGTACCCGAGATAGAAATGCCATTAAATCTGGGGTCCGTAGCATAATGCGTGTGAAACTGGGGGGGGGTCCTTGAAATTAATGTGTTTCGGAATCACTGCTAGAGCCGTAAAAATCCTCCCTTATCGGGGTCACTCATGGCATATGTTTTCAAATGGGGGGTCCGTGGCCTAATAAATGTTGATTTGGGGGTCCTTGACACGAAGAAGTTTGGGAACCACTGGCCTAGGGTCCTCATAGTTACTACAGAGGGACCGCCACATCTTTGACTGATAGGAAATATGTCTAATTTGCATTAGAATTACCATTAAAACAGTCCAGAGTAAAAGTAACAGGGTAAAAGGTCAAGTTTAAACAAGTCTACAAGGCTATATATCTGCATTTTATGAAAAAGTTTAATCGACAGCAGAATTCCCCTCTCAGCTAAGGAGGTCCCGCTTGGCTTGAAAGGACATTGAAAGAAGACAGTATATAGCCTTTTGTGTTTGTGAAACATGAAACATGAAAGGCAACCGCATTTGCATTGAGCATATAAGAGCAATAATCACAGTGTTGCGTTGTTTGCTTTGAGGCTAGTATCGAGTGGCGTGGGCTGCATGTGGTGTTAGGTGTTGATGTTGATGATGATGGCAACTAGCCCATTTTGGGCGGGAGGAACCCCTTTTGGGTCTTAGCATTAGGTTATGCTTTAGCTATTGAAAAATAGCAGACCTACAAGCTCATAGCGCGCCACCGAGTGGCGCGCTACGAGCTTGTAGGTCTGCTATTTTTCGAAAAATCGAAGAACGACTGACACATAGAAACATGGCTTTTTCAGCAAACTGTCAGGAGGTCAGAATGGGCTAGCAGAAGGGTTTCAATGTCTCTTTGACTGGTTGTGGGAACAGCGGGGGGGTTGGAGGGTAATTGGCCCTACCCAGCATGCACTGCATGGGATCCTCCACACACAGCTCCAGGGACACGCAGGGGCAGCTTTGCTTTACACTGCATCATGGGTCACGCCTCAACCACCCCCACACCACCCCCCCATCAACCCCCACAACACAGCCCGAAGGGAAGACAGGATCAAAGGGGGGGGGGGGAGAGAGAGAGAGAGAGAGAGAGAGAGAGAGAGAGAGAGAGAGAGAGAGAGAGAGAGAGAGAGTTGTGACTAGAAAGAAAGAAAGAAATACTCAAACAAGTAGTAATGATGTAATGACGGGAGTAGAAAGCTAAGAGAACAGAGAACAGAGAACATGACAGTAGAACAGGATTAAAGGTAGAGTAAGTGATTTCACTTAATTCAAATATCACTTTTTTTTTTGTTTTGTTGTGATAATCCTCTCTACTATAGAGTGTGCTGACCATATAAGGAGTTCCTCCCTGTCCCCAGTTAACCCCTGGGGGTCAAAAAACCTTAGGTTTCGTTTTTGACTCTCTATCCTGATTGGACGAAGGCTTAGGTCCCACAGCCAAAAACGAAACCTAAGGTTTTTTTGAGTGAAATCACTTACTCTACCTTTAAGTGCAGAGATTCTCGACCTTTTCACACTGTACAATGTCTCAATCAGGACCATGGACAGAGACACTGTACTATATCTTACAATAAATGCACCACGTCTCGGTGCGTGCGTGCGTGCGTGCGTGCGTGTGTGTGCGTACATACGTATACATCTGTAATCCACATAACTTGGGCCCTTCGCCTTCGGCCCTGCACCGACTTGACGAAAAAAAAAGGTTGTATAACCTGCCGTTTTCTTCTTCTTTCTAATTATTTGTTCGGCCCCCGAAAATTGTTTGTTTGTCGTCATGATTCGCCACGACTCGAGTTGGCTTTGTACGAGGCTTATAAAAAGGTCTTTGAATGAATACTTTTTTAAATGTCGACTATGAGGAAAATGAACGGGGAATTATTTCCTGGGCCCTGGTGGTAGGGGGCGGGACTGCGACGCTCTATAGACTGTATTATATAACGGTGAGGACCATGGCCTCACCATAGGACAGTACTTATATTGCTCTTTGAACTTTGAACATTATACAATCCGTTCTCTCTCTCTCTCTCTGTCTTCTGACAGAGAGAGGCAATTACTGTCTGTGTCCCACATGTCTGAAGAGGGCAAACTGACTGACTGTGAAAAGTGGAATGGTTAAGTATAATCAATTGTCAGGTGTGGGGGTTGTTGCCATGGCAATCAATTTGGCTGAGGCAGAGACTGGAAATTGCACATGGGTGAGGGGACTTAATTCATGGCCTCATTTAGGCCCACTGTGCAGAGCCTCATGACCAGAGCCTTTTGTGGTGGTTCCGGACAACCGTGGGTCCGACCGACTCCATACTCCATGTCGAGTTACGTGCATTACACACACACACACACACACACACACACACACACACGCAGACAGAGACGAGGCGCATTTATAGTAGGATGTTAAACCCATTCTGACCTGAGATCAGATTCTACAAAATGTCTTCTAAATCCTGACAGTTTTCTGAAAAAGCTACGTTTCTATGTCAGTCGTTCTCAGTCGGCTCTCTCTCTCTCTCTCTCTCTCTCTCTCTCTCTCTCTCTCTCTCATTAGCAGGCAACAGTGCAGCACTAATGATATCTCTCTCTGGCACAACAGCGCCCCTACTGGTATAGTCAGTCATACTGGTGCTCATGCTCACGAACACGTATACATAGCTGGTGAACCAACACATATAGGTGAACACGGACATTTGCTGTTCCTTGGAGTGGTCGCACCACTCAAAAAAAGCAGACCTATACAAGCTCGTATAGCGCGACACTCGGTGGCGCGCTATGAGCTTGTAGATCTGCTATTTTTCAATAGCTAAAGTATAACAGAATGCTTGAAACACCAAAAGGTGTTCCCGCCCCCAAAATGGGTTAAACTGGCTGTCTGGGAATTATTCTGCTGTGTTTCCAAAGAGCTATATATGCATGGGACGGATGATTTGCTGAGTCAGTAAAACCATCACATTACAATACAAGTTCAAGTCATTGCTATGCATTACCTTTTTTCGATTGATTCAATCTTTTCCGTATGTTCTCTTTGACCGATTGAATAATGTATTGGGGGGAATAAAATGCAAACAGCACAGAAGTATACAGTATACCACTCATGTTCGCTGAAAGGATAACACCAAAACTATTGGAACACATGTGCTATATGGTTTTGGCATGCTGCTGCTGCTGCTGGCTATATAGTGATACTGCAGGGACACAAACAAAATAGTTCCACGTGGCAGAGGGGTCAAAGTTGAACGAAGGTTGCACTATTATGGTAGAAATTATAGGTCAGCAATACAAATAAGTGTCTGTCTATGCTCGGACGTAGAATAGAATCACAGGTCTCCACCAGGGCAGATCAGGTTGTGGCCTCCTGGTGGCGATATTATAAACTCACCTGTGTCCTGTTATTCCCTGCCTTTATACCAGGGGTTTTCAACTGATTTTGACCCAGGGACCACCACCACTATTGTGCGTGGCTGGCGGGTCCATCATAGACCCGTGCACACAATAGTGGTGGGGGGGTTCATGTATACCACAGGGAGCTGGAGAAAATAGCTATAATATCACCAGTAAGACGCGCAAACGCGGGAAGCGAACGCAGCTTTGGGGACTCCTTATATGGTTATGGCTGAGTCATGGTGACACAAATCACTCAGCTCCATATATGGGCACATATGGCTGAGTCATGGTGACACAAATCACTCAGCTCCATATATGGGCACAAAAGCGGGACAGACAGACAGACAGACAGACAGACATGATCTGCTAGGTCTCATAGTAAGTGCTCATTGCATTCGCAATCACTGCGTTCGCAAATATAATATCTAATAAAATACTGTGATTTTGTTTGAATATGATGATTAAGGATTACTGTGATTATGGTATATAAGCTCACATTTCATATCACACACACCATACAGTAAGAAAAACCCTGCTTGATACTGTATACACTCCCCTGTTCTTTCAGTCCCTTGTCCGGTTGTTATTGTAACGGTCTCTTTGTGTTCTGTTCTTGGAGATTGTGTGTTCATTCAAACTTGTTGCATTGGAGCTCTTCTGCCTTGGCCATTCTGTCTTAACCTGACGCTGCCAGATGGGGGCGGTATTGGGCATGTTCCCCAACACAGCTTCCATCTGGGATTTCTCAGGGAGTTCAGCTAACACCAATCCGTTCCGTACCGAACCAATCAGCGTGAGCTAAGGGCGGGATATGTGCGAAACCGGATGTGAAGCTATATAGACACGTCAATATGATTGGTTGTGTTTGCATGCCCACACGGTGATAGACAGACGGTCCCATCCAATCATCTACCAAGTATCTTGAAAAAAAGGAACAGCCCCGTCATCGAATTTGCTTCCGCGATCCCAGATCCCAATAAGCTGTGAAACAAATTTGTGTAGCAAGCTTCTTGGATCTGGCAGCGTCAGGTTAATTCTGTCTGCACTTGGGTCCTATAAACATCCTGCCTTGCACATGTGACACATTCTGCAATATGAGTACTTGATGCCGATATACTGCCGATATATGTAGCACTATTACTATATTACTGTATATGTATCACTGTCTCGCCTGCTCATTAATGACAGCCTCTCCAAGCAATGAAAGATTAATGAGCATTAATTAGCCATATTTATTTTGACACCGTTCCCATTAAAAACGTATGGCCTTTGATATACGAGACAATGACAGCCCATGGGATAATGGATGACTCCTCTGATTTCACACGCGTTTTAAAAGAACAGACGGGCGGACAAAAGAAAACATCACAGTTGAGGAGGAGAATTGAATGTGAAAGTGTGAGTGAGTGGGATGCGGGGGAGGGGCAGGGGGGGGGCAAAGCACTAAGTATAGCTGCGCTGCACCCTTGTGGAATATAGAGCACCGATGTCTGACGTCAATATCGGTATAGAGGGCGCTATAGTCCACTGGTTCATTCTGTGACACATACAACCACATACAACCACAGTCTTGTATACTGTTGGCCACTAAGCAGGTCCACTCATGGAGCAGTTGGGGGTTCAGGCAGCCTTGCTCAAGGGCACTTCAGCGGTGTTGTATAGGTGAGTGATGACAATCACTTCCGGACCCACTATAGTTCCACACTCACTCTAGAATGCCACTATATACTAGTTCCCCACAGGTTGAGAACAACTGTTTTACATGACCGCTCAACCAGAGACCCATGCCTGCTGCCTCAAAAGTACTCCTGTTGTCAACTGTGTGTGTGTGTGTGTGTGTGTGTGTGTGTGTGTGTGTGTGTGTGTGTGTGTGTGTGTGTGTGTGTGTGTGTGTGTGTGTGTGTGTGTGTGTGTGTGTGCGTGCGTGCGTGCGTGCGTGCGTGCGTGCGTGCGTCTGTGCATGCGTTTGACCTCCGTAATGCTCTGTGGTCCCAAAGGCCCCACCGTACAGAGCAGAGGGACTATAATGTGGTTTATACTGGAGTAATGGCGTTATCAATTGCACAGCAGCACATACTGTGTGTAGCCAGCAGGAAGTAGCTTTGACTCCATTAAACTAAAGTCAACAGGAGTCATAAAGAACAGGGGAAAGGAAAACAGCAAAGATATACCAGACGGGGTGTGAAGTGTGTGTGTGTCATAATGCCACTTGTATGTGTGTGTGTGTGTGTGTGTGTGTGTGTGTGTGTGTGTGTGTGTGTGTGTGTGTGTGTGTGTGTGTGTGTGTGTGTGTGTGTGTGTGTGTGTGTGTGTGTGTGTGTGTGTGTGTTGTGTTGTAACATCATGCCATTGGCTCCCTATAGTGTTTATATTGTGAGTATCTATAGCAGTGTTGATTGAAGTGAAGTGAGGGGCAGGGGCGCCCGCTGTAGTGAATTTATATTGGCCACACGATGTCATGATGTCAAACATTAAAGTCCATAGACTTGGCTGGCCCTAAACAAACATTAAAGTCAATAGACTTGGCTGGCCCTAAACAAACATTAAAGTCCATAGACTTGGCTGGCTCTAAACAAACATTAAAGTCCATAGACTTGGCTGGCTCTAAACTATGACATTAAAGTCCATAGACTTGGCTGGCCCTAAACAAACATTAAAGTCCATAGACTTGGCTGGCTCTAAACTATAACATTAAAGTCCATAGACTTGGCTGGCCCTAAACTATAACATTAAAGTCCATAGACTTGGCTGGCCCTAAACTATAACATTAAAGTCCATAGACTTGGCTGGCCCTAAACAAACATTAAAGTCCATAGACTTGGCTGGCCCTAAACAAACATTAAAGTCCATAGACTTGGCTGGCTCTAAACTATAACATTAAAGTCCATAGACTTGGCTGGCTCTAAACCATAACATTAAAGTCCATAGATTTGGCTGGCTCTAAACCATAACATTAAAGTCCATAGATTTGGCTGGCTCTAAACTATAACATTAAAGTCCATAGACTTGGCTGGCCCTAAACTATAACATTAAAGTCCATAGACTTGGCTGGCTCTAAACCATAACATTAAAGTCCATAGACTTGGCTGGCTCTAAACAAACATTAAAGTCCATAGGCTTGGCTGTCTCTAAAGAGCTCCCTGAGTGCTCTGAACCAGTGGTTCCCAAAGTGGGGTTCCGGGGACCCCCAGGGGGTACCTGAGGGAGTTCCAGGGGGTCCCCCCAGCTAAATGATGGTTGGTAACAAAATTGACTCTTATGTGTCTGTAACTCAGAGAGGGTCCATTTGGTTCCATTTGTATACACTCTCAGAGTTAAATTAACATCGATTTTCCAATATAAATTGGGAGAGAGAGAGAGAGGAAGAGAGAGAGAGAGAGAGAGAGAGATAGAGAGAGATAGAGAGACAAAAGACCTACATAGAGACATTCTTTGCCACCATGCCAGTCATGAACCAATTAGCCAACCTGTCACAACAACTCACATAACGAACCTCAGCAACCAACACAATATACCGCTGCTACTGTACGCACATACCGGTAACCTGTTTATCAGTCTTCGATTAGCATAATGGAATGTAGGCTGTTATATGAAGCCCAGAACCTCTAGCTCGAACCAAAAGGATATGGCAAAGAGCCACATGCATACACATATATATAATATATACTGTTACAACTCACACCTTCAACGGTATAGATACAACACAACTTACAAACAGTGTTCATTTCCAGAGCCAGAAACAGTTACTGAGTTGCCATGTTTCATTGGCACCCCAGTGATTGGGTCGCAAAATGACAGTATAATAGTATCAGCTCTAATCACACTAGCATACACGCAGAACATAGAACACAAGCAGCAGCAGCAGATGCTCCATGTCCATATTTTTTTTTACAGTCTATGGTTCAGGTACAGATATGCGGGATCAGCTGGGAATGATATAAAGTGATTGAAGGAGTGGATTATCGTGATATTTACAATGGAAACCAGTCAGGCAGAATCAAGGATTTGGGAATAACCGTTTTAGAATGCGTCATAAGGGGTGCCGTATTTACAGTCTAGACAGTTTTGGGTTTAGACAAGTCATTGGTCGGACATACAAGTCATCTCAAACCCTCACCCTATACACCTATAACCTCCCACGGCGCAGCACACCTTTGGAACCTGCATGTTCCAAAAATAGTGCTCTATTACTTACTGTAGGAGTAGGATATGTCACCTGGGTGCAAACAGCACAGTCTCTGTTATGCCAAAGTGTGTCAAGTGTGTAATCCTATACCCTTTGCTATGTAGGACTCAATTAATTAAAGACTTTTGCGGGAGTGTGTTCAGAGACCTTATTATAAAAGTTGTGGCTGAAGAGAGGTTTAATGGCGAGTCGAGTCGAGATGAAAACAATTTGTTAACATCTCTCCCTCTCTGTTCCGCTATACCCCTTTCCCATTCCGTTATTATAATGAACTTATTTCACCTAATATATTCTGACTTTACTCTCTCTCGCACGCACGCACGCACGCACGCACGCACGCACGCACACATACACGAGAAGGTTGTTGAGTTGGAGACAGCGTGAATCCATCAGTGAGAGGAGAACCAGACAGCCGTCTATAGTTCAAAGAGAAGACCTTAATTAATAGGAGCAGAGCGGCAAAATAATGCAATCTGACATGGACAATAAATATACCTTTACGCGTATATTTATTGCGTGTCAAACGGGGTCTGGGTGCTCGTATTCAGACGGTACTACTTCATTTGGTGTGTGTGACTGATATTCAGGCGGCACTACTCTATTTGATGAGTATGCTAAGTGTGTTGCCCCCCGCCGTGTGTGTGTGTGTGTGTGTGTGTGTGTGTGTGTGTGTGTGTGTGTGTGTGTGTGGGTGTCGACTAGTAAACTAGTCGACTAGTGGATTTACTAGTCGATGAGTCGACTCACTCATTCAAAAAGACAGATCAACACAGGAATATACACATTATGAACCACAGGGTATAACATATGAGATGCTCACAAAATGTTGATGTGAATTTCAGTGTGTGTGTGTGTGTGTGTGTGTGTGTGTGTGTGTGTGTGTGTGTGTGTGTGTGTGTGTGTGTGTGTGTGTGTGTGTGTGTGTGTGTGTGTGTGTGTGTGTGTGTGTGTGTGTGTGTCCGTGCGTGCGTGCGTGCATGCGTGCCTTGAGGCCTCATGCGTGAGCTATTGTGAGAAAAAAAGTAATTACTCTCACTACAGTGCATATTATTCTAGTCAGCGACAAAGCGCGCATTCCTCGTGAAATAGTAGTGTAGTTTTTATCCATCCAATCATCTAAAAACAAACAGCGCCGGTGGGCCCGGGGCAGAATAACACGATAAACAATCTGCATCAGGAAGCAGCTTGGAAGTATTCGGAACAAACTCATCATTACATTCATTAAGGCCAACGTGCACTTTTACACCTTCTCATTCTTTAGAGTGGGACTGAGAACCAAACTACATTTTAGACAATGACTGCGTCCTACTTTCCTTCCAAGACAGCATATATAGTCACAGCATGAGCACCATTAGAGATTTTGGACTATGTAGTTGTTCATTATAGGAACTTGGCTCGCACACGCACGACACACGCTCGCACACACACACACGGGCATGTTTGATTAAAGGTATTTCATTTCACTGGTACAGAGAGATATATATGAGCACAGACAATTAATCACTAGGGGGGAGTGCGGAAAGGAAGGAATATAGCTAGAAATGCTATACGGTTTTGGGATAAAGATAAAGAAAGCTTTGTTGTCCATTAAATGTATAACATTAAATGGAAATGTGCCTTTCATTTGGCACACTGGCAGACGTCAGTATACAACAATAGAAACGTCATACATAAAATACACAATGCATTTAGAATACTTAAAAAAAAAAAAGCATTCCTATAACGCAGCAATAGGGATAAAGAAAGAGAAATGATTTGGAGTCAAAAGGAGGGATGAAGGGTACATTGAAGGGAGGATCCTAAGGATACCTGACACGGGTATACAACAATGGGTGTTGCATAACCACTGATGGACACAGCCCTATAGTCTTCTATCTGTCTATACATGCAGGTCAGGAGTAGGACATGTACAGAATCTCTGAGTGAGTCAGTCAGTCAGTCAGTCAGTCAGTCAGTCAGTCAGTCAGTCAGTCAGTCAGTCTGTCTGTCTGAGTGAGTGAGTGAGTGAGTGAGTGAGTGAGTGAGTGAGTGAGTGAGTGAGTGAGTGAGTGAGTGAGTCTGTCTGTCTGTCTGTCTGTCTGTCTGTCTGTCTGTCTGTCTGAGTGAGTGAGTGAGTGAGTGAGTGAGTGAGTGAGTGAGTCTGTCTGTCTGTCTGTCTGTCTGTCTGTCTGTCTGTCTGTCTGTCTGTCTGTCTGTCTGTCTGTCTGTCTGTCTGTCTGTCTGTCTTAAAGAGACAGTAGGCTATACCCGAGGGAGTGCTGTGGAGTCAGATCAACCCGAGTTCATGATTGCATCATCACACAATGTATTAACATAATCTTGTATGTTAATATACTGTATACAAGCGTGGAAGGAACACATTATTCCAACCGGTTCCTTTCCCCTCCATCAGGCGCCCCAGCTGACCAGGGGGAGGCAGTATAGAGACCAGGATTACTGCATGTTTTTTTGTGAGGGTATACCTATACCCTATAGGGGACACGGAGAGAATATGCAAACTACCTAGGCCTATAGGGTAGGGGCGCTGATGACACACCCCCAGCACTCACCCGGGACTTTCTTATAGCCTTACTGTAATTGCAAAGACGGATTCGTCTGGCTAAACGAGGCTAGGACTTTCTTAGCCTTACTGTAATTGCAAAGACGGATTCGTCTGGCTAAACGAGGCTAGGACTTTCTTAGCCTTACTGTAATTGCAAAGACGGATTCGTCTGGCTAAACGTGGCTAGGACTTTCTTAGCCTTATTACTGTAATTGCAAAGACGGATTCGTCTGGCTAAGCGACTTTCTAGCTCTGACTACCGACTGCACCACTGTGACCCACTTTCTCTCCCTGCGCTTCTATTGAGACACTTAGATCGCATCAAAGATCATGTCTCACCTATATAGGCACAGGATCATAGGACACACACTGAATGACCTGATGGTCAAGATTCAATTCAATTAGCTCAAAATATGTGCAAGAAACCACGTTCAAACCGGGGGTAGATAAGGAGAAGTTATAGTGTGACTTTAAATCAATAACTACCTTCTTTTCTTTTTCTTTTTTAAGGAAGATATTTACTATAGAAATCTTCATCAGTTGATCAGTTGTTTGGGGAAACACTGTTTTATAAGCACGTCCCTCCCCACACAAAGCTCTCTGTCAGCAGTCATGTGTCAAAGTGAATCCAGCAAGCTCTGACAGGAGGATGACTATTGTAGCAAAGCACAGTCCTCCCGTGGGAGAGAGTCAGTGCGGCCAATTCTCAGCCGTCTGAGACAAAGTGACACCTCGGCACTCTTAGGAGAGAGTCACAGTTTGCTTTGGACTTTGCAGACTTTGGACTTTTTGTAGTTTGCAATCTGTCATAGCTAGCATGTCTGTCTATACTGTCACAATCTAACTAAAGTGTTAGTATTTATGGCATAAACATTGCCACCAACATGTTGACATAACTTATGGTACCACATTTCTAAAGTCGTTTTTTTTGCCTAGCATATGGCAAAGGTGTTTATTGTGTCCCTTAACTATATAAACTGCGTTTTGGGATGCAAAATGCACCCTATTTTAAGTCAATACTAAAACTGCTACAAGGATGAAAACGATAAGCACTTAAGACTTGTTTACTTCAGGGTCCTCCTATCAGAGTCTTTATTTGTTTAGTCTCTAAATGTTCTGATGAATTGAAAATGGTGGACCCTGTTGTAAACAACTTAAGTGTAATGCTTAATCATGGTGTCGTCGACAGTAACGGTGCTTCACAAGGACTATTAAAAGAGGACAGGAAAGCGAAGACCGTACGGTACGGACTCCATGTTGCTCCCTGGAAGGAAAGAAACATGTGCAATGGGCCTATATGCAGCCAACACTTCCGCGTTCAGCTTCCTTGGTCTCAACTGCATGTTTCTTTCCTTCCAGGGAGCAACATGTAGTCCACCAAACGGTCTTCCTATATCCTCTTTTAATTAACCTTGGTGCTTCAAAACGCCACTGAGCAAAAGTGATGGAGACTGTGCCACTAAAGTGATGGAGACTGCGCCACTAAAGTGATGGAGACATGGAGAAACGACAGACAGTACATGACTGCCCCCATGTGGTAGCCTGATTTATAGCATATAAAAACATACAATCTCAACTGAGTGTCTCCTAAACAATTGGCACAATGTCAATATGTAGATGTTTCATACGCATTTTTTCTCAACTATTATAATAAATTGCATACTGAGGCTTTAACCATTGCTTTTATGAAATATCCAAGACCATTCGTGTTTATGTTAGATGCTTCTGCAACATGCATTCTAGATAGTTTGACCAATTGGTAAATGGTGCATTTATATAGCGCCTTTATCCAAGGCGTTTTACATAGATTGTGCATTACATTCACCCATTCACACACACACGGACATTCATACACCGATGGCGGCAGAAACCATGCAAGGCACCAACCAGCACATCAGGAGCAATTAGGGGTTCAGTGTCTTGCTCAAGGACACTTCGACACTAACTCTGGGGGAGCCCAACAGGGTTCGAACTGGCAACCTTGCGGTTACCATTCGGCCTATACCCCTGAGCCACCGCCGCCCAATTCAAACACACTACACGCACAAAATGTATTAGCGACAAAATAATAATAGCAGTGTTGAAATGTAATGTATTAGCAGCTAAATGTTACCCTATATCTTAAAATGAAATGTAGGCTATTAATGACAGGACTACATGTACAATGTCGATATGTTGCTATTTACATATAGGCTATACCGTTATTCTTCCATTGTTGAAATTTAAAAATATATTTTTAAATGCAGCTACTGTATCGTTATACACCCCTGCTGTGTGATGTTTAACTGAAGCTTTTTTTTAAATTACATTTTTATCCCACCACTTTGTAACCCATTTTTCACCCCTGGGTCAATTATCTAATGTGATCCTGGGCTCTGCACCCTCCACCAACCTGGGGAGAACAACGGACTTGAACTCATGCTTCCTTCATGCATGAGTGTCCATGGTCGCTCCTTTACACCCGACAGGGGGGGGGGTTTCCCTGGTTGGACGTAGCACGTGGAAGGAACACATTTCCAACCGGTTCCTTTCCCCTCCATCAGGCGCCCCGGCTGGCCAGGGGGAGGCAGTTTAGAGACCAGGATTACTGCATGTTTTTTGTGAGGGTACCTACCCTATAGGGGACACGGGGAGAACATGCAAACTCCACACGCCTCGGGTATGGGTACTGAGGATGACACGGAGAAGAGGACACGCCGCCAGCGCCAACAGCGTCCCCAGCGGGAATCGAACCCAGGACCTTCTAGCTGTGAGGCGACAGCACTAACGGCTGTGCCACCGTGCCCCACTGAACCTTTTTTTTTAAAATATAAAATCCAGCATCCAGATCTACAAGCTCACAACGTGTCACAATGCGGCACGTATGAGCTTGTAGTTCATTTTTATTATTTATTCAATAATTTGTGTAGTGGGTTTAAGTATAGCCTAGTTCAAGTAAACTGTTCCTTTCTAATGCACCAACTTATCTTGCAAACATAAAAACATCTGTGGCCCTATATTTATATATTATATTTAATTTGTTTTGTAATAGGTTTATTTTGTTCTGTGCAAACCTCCTCACCATTGAATCGATGGAAAATAATAGATTTTGAATATAAAGTACTTTTTTGTTAAATTTGACCTCTTTAAGTTATTTTATACCATTTTGGAACCGAAATAGGAAACCGTTAAGAACCGGAATCGATAAGCAGAACCGGAATCAGTACCGGACTCACAAAAATCCTAACGGTACCATAGTGGTGGTGGGTCACGTGGCCGGCTGCCTTGGGGTTTTAACACTGACAAGACATGCAGGAACGCCCCCAAAAACGTCACATCCGGTTTTAGCCCGGGGTAAGGGCCGATTCATACTCCTGTTTCGGCGCTGTAGTGCCGAAATGATTTCGGCTCGTCAGAAAATTTCAGTAGCACCGAAGAGCCGACTTTAGGACGGTACCCGCCCCCCCGAACCTCAAATGACGTCAAATTGTAGGCTCTACAGCGCCGAACCGACTTTTATTCGGCTCTAAAATAGGAGTATGAATCGACCCTAAGAATGTTCTATGGCTGCCAATGCAACTTGGTCCAATCCTAATAATCACATATAACGGACAAACATCTATGCCGATAATATATGCTGGCTTGTGAAACCAGTGTTGTGTGTATCTAACTATATCCTTTTGTCTTGCAGTGCGAGTGGCTGAGTGTGTGTGTGCTCTCCCCCCTCATATCACTCCCTCACTCCCTGCCTTCCTCCTGACACCTTTGGTCCCCCTGGCTATACTGGTATTGTGGTAATAGTTAGCATAACTGACATTTTAACCTGCAGGTTTCTGAATACATTTTGTAGTCTTCTTCTTCTTTCGTGTATCATCCTCATTAATGTCCAACTCAGTATCGAGTAGCCAGTATACGACCTTGTCTCTGGAGCCCACGTGGAAGAGGCCGGCCGGCCTCCGAAGGAGGTCTGTAGGCTACAGGGGGCAGGTGTTAACCCATTCTGACCTGAGATCAGATTCATACAAGGTTTCCACTGGACACACACTGGTCTGATTAACCCATTCTGACCTGAGATCAGATTCTAAAAATGTCAGTCGTTCTTCGATTTTTCAAAAATAGCAGACCTACAAGCTCGTAGCGCGCCACTCGGTGGCGCACTATGAGCTTGTAGATCTGCTATTTTCCTCTACTTTTCCTCTACTACTTCAACACCATCACCCGGGTCAAGGATGTAGTGGTGCATACGGGAGGGCCCGGCAGACTGACTCCCACAGTCCCACTCCTGCTTCCAAGATGCCGCCAGCCATGCACTGGTGGACGAGTCCTCCGGGATGGATTTTGTACCCTTCTAAATAGGTTGTTCAAATAAATAATTCTATATTTATAACCTGATGACCCTTCATTATAATATCCTGAATTCATGCATGAGTGTCCAGGTTGCTCCTTTACACCCGACAGGGGGGAGTTTCCCTGGTTGGCCTGGCCCTTGTTCAAATAAATAATTCTATTTCTAACCCGATCACCCTTCCTTGTAGTTTTAAGTGATTAAAGTATATTCTGCCTTGAGCCTAAATAAATGATTACATTTTTGTACTGGAAACACGTCTCTGCTCCCTTTATGTAAAGCTGTTGATCTAATTGTAACAGGTCAATAGGGCTGAATTGGTTAATGTATGTTTTGTATTAATAATCGAAATCTACAAAGTAACTAGTGAGGTTTTACTGAGGTTAAGGTTAGGAATAAGGTTAGGTTTAGATATCGTTTTACTGAGGTTAAGGTTAGGAATAAGGTCATGTTTAGACATAGTTTGACTGAGGTTAAGGTTAGGTTTAGCGTTTAGACATAGTTTTACTGAGGTTAAGGTTAGGAATAAAGTTAGGTTTAGACATAGTTTAACTGAGGTTAAGTTTCTGGTTGAAGGACTTCAGTGTTTTGTGCCATACTATTGTATAAGTAGGCTACAGAACAAATAATGTTTGCTTTTGCCATCTTTGTTGAAGAAGAGTCTGGGCAATTATATTTTAGTTTTGAGTCTTTTATGGCAGTGTTCATTTTTTTGTTGACTAAAAAGACTAGACTAAACCTGCATAATTTAAATTGCCTAAGAGGGCCTAAAGTTCAATGGACAAGCTTAAATCAGAATTAGCTATTGAAAGTAACACTAAGCCTAAAAACAATGCTAAAATACTATTTATTGTACATGATGTTTTATTTGTAGCCTGTGGCACAATATTGTATATTGTATTAATAAATCCCCATTGTACTGGCACACAAGGGATTATTTGGAAACACACCTGAATTTGCACAATATAAACAAGAGTCTCCCGCTTAATCATTGGGAGTGACGTAGTCTTGCATCTCTATTCTATATCAATCTGTTACATATGTGCACAATTGTTGTTTTGTTATTTATTTTATTTGCATTGAGAGAGGCCAAATCCAGAATTCCAGATGTGTTTTGTGTTAAAAAAGTAATAATAGTAGTTACTTAGTCAAGCCACCAGGGGGAGTTTCGCCTATTAGGTGGGCATTAATAAAACTTCTGGGAACTCAGATTAGTCCTTCAGATACCAGCTTGCAGCAGCAGCGCCTGCTTTGAAGAACGCAACGTAAATCTTCTGTGTAGGTATATTTTCCCTCTACAAAACAGGTTAGTAAGTAACATGTACAAAAGCATCACAACTTATTTCAAAGGACTCATAACCTTTCTTCTTTTGTTTGGTCTAAGAATAATACAGAAATGTTGTTTTGGATTTTGGTTTAGTTTGAGACTTGGAGTTTGCATTGAATGTATGACTGATCTGATTCTAAAAATGGCCTTGTTTATTTTCTGTGAAAACGCAAGCTCTTTGACTATAGTTCAGATAGTTCCGAATTTTTGAACTTAGGCAGCTGTATGAAATACTTGCCAATAATATAGTGGTTGATGATTGCCCGAGTCCCGTGGTGTCTGTTCTAAATTAACTCAAATTAGTGTCCAGCCACTTGTATTGCATAGGCCTATGCAATACAAGTGGCTGGACACTAATTTAAATCCTCATCACTCAAGGGCCTTTGAGGTGCTGTGGTACCAGGAGGTGAATGCATGCATAGTCAAAGAAACCTTGTACGAGGGCTCCTGTTAAGGTCTTCAAGGTGTTTTTGTTGACATGTGAGGAGATCCTGTAAAGGAATCTTGTTCTTTGGTTGACTTTTTTGATTACGTTGGTGGCCATTTTATCACCGGAAAGATTAGCCTCCAGGATGGAACCTAGGTAGGTAATTTCATCTTTACGTGTGATAACATTGTCACCAACTCTAACCAAGAAGCCATTTGCCTTGCTGAGATTACTATTAGATCCAAAGAGAATGGATTCAGTTTTTCCCATGGGTGTAAAGATAGTTTGTAATATCAGCGAGCCAGCTAGGTGCAGATTCTACCGAGTTCAGAGCTGAGGGCCTTTTCAATTTGCAGTTTGTTCCTGTCCGAGACTAGCAGTGTAGAGTCATCTGCGAACAGGAACAAGTTGCAGTCACAAGCTGATGTCATGTCGTTTACATATATTAGGAACAGTAAAGTCCCTAGTTTGCTTCCTTGAGGAATGCCACAGCTCACTGGGAGGGGGGGGACAGTGTTCCGTTCACCTCCACCATCTGTTCTCTCCCCTCCAGGTAGGATTTCATCCAGCTCACTGATGTGCTATCAAAACCAATTGCTTTTAGCTTGTTAACCAGTATGGAGTGGTTTACTGGCCCATCATGATGGCCGAAGCAGAAAAAATTTATAAAAACATTGTTTTATTCATATAAGATAGGTATAGTGTGAACATACCCTTACTATAGTGTAATTCATTAATTATTTAATTCACTCCTCTCCAGAAATTACAGTTGACTAAATGCTGACAGTTGAGTTAACACTCACTATGTAGGGCAGGAGGAACTTTAGCTTCTTGTCAACAAGAAAGGTGTGAATACATCCAAACCACATGATGATGTACACTTAGAGATATGAAGAGCTGACATGTCACTAATCAACACATAGACGACAGCAGCACTAGAGCAGAGGATGTGGTCACAGACAGAGCAGGATGTACATCATGCTTATTGACCAGAAATGACACACGTACGTGCACTTATGAAACCTTCAAGCCGACCACAAGTCTGAGCCTTGCTAAGAACACCTGCTTCTCTGCAGATCTCTGTACAAACGTACGCTGAAAACACACACAATGTTGTGTTTTCTATACGTCAATTAACTGTAGATGCCGTGTATTATGTCACCATGCATGTTGCTACTTATAATCTGGTGAACAAATGCAAAACTTTTCAGATATCTGTTGGGCTTCTCTGCCTTTATTGATAGTTATTGTATATTATTAGTGCATTGAGTTTATTTCCCCCCCTGCGTTATGTGACACGACGGCCCCCTAATCACCCCCATTCAGTACAGCCGTGCAGGCGGATTAATATGGTGCCGTGCAAGACCACCAGTATAGCTGGCTGGCTTGTATCTGCCTGGCTGGCTTGTGTCTGCCTTAGTGGGTCTTTGGTGCGGGATTGGAATTGTGTTAACAATTCCCACATTTTTCACAGATTTTGCCTATATGAGGCATATCTTATGGTATTGCTTTTTATATCCCCCCCCCCCCCCCCCCCCAACATTAAAGAAGAGTACCCCCAAATTGCCATGTTTTGTTAATTAGTATATTTGATGATTTTTTTTTACTCATCCTAGAGTTCCGTTACGTTGCAGCGCAATATGGGAAGAAGGAAATTGCGGGAGTTGACAGAGTCCACTTCATGTAGACCATTGCTCGTCAGTGATAGATATTCCTAAGTCGTTTTCCCAAGCAGTTTTTAAATACTCCAAGGAGGCATTATTATCTAAAAATGAGAGAGAATTATAAATAATAGAAACACCTCCTTTGAGCAATGGGTCAGGTAGAAATATAGATTCCATTGATGAGTTGGGAGGTATGTTTGGAAATGAAGCATTGTGTTGTGTTAAAAAAATCTAAAGAAATGTGATTGGGGTAAATTGAATTTGCGTCGTATTTGTTCAAAGGTCGGAAATAACCCATCAATATAAAGATCTTTGAAGGAGTGAATACCATTTCTATGCCACACTTTAAATAATGAATGTAGGCCTATTCTAATGTATGTGAAGCACTCACTCACTACGTAGGGCAGGAGGAGCTGCAGCTTCTAGTAAACAAGAAAGGTGTGAATTTACATAGGAAAGAAAACACCACATAATGATGAAGAGATAAGACCAGCTGACATGTGTCACTTATAAAACACACAGACGACAGAGAGTCTTGACCAGAATCCCAGCCATAACCAGTTGGTGCAGATCGGTGAAGTTCAGAGAGTGTCGACCAGAATCCCAGTCGGTGCAGATCGGTGAAGTTCAGAGAGTGTTGACCAGAATCCCAGCCAGAACCAGTCGGTGCAGATCGGTGAAGTTCAGAGAGTGTCGACCAGAATCCCAGTCGGTGCAGATCGGTGAAGTTCAGAGAGTGTCGACCAGAATCCCAGCCAGAACCAGTCGGTGCAGATCGGTGAAGTTCAGAGAGTGTTGACCAGAATCCCAGCCAGAACCAGTCGGTGCAGATCGGTGAAGTTCAGAGAGTGTCGACCAGAATCCCAGTCGGTGCAGATCGGTGAAGTTCAGAGAGTGTCGACCAGAATCCCAGCCAGAACCAGTCGGTGCAGATCGGTGAAGTTCAGAGAGTGTCGACCAGAATCCCAGCCAGAACCAGTCGGTGCAGATCGGTGAAGTTCAGAGAGTGTCGACCAGAATCCCAGCCAGAACCAGTCGGTGCAGATCGGTGAAGTTCAGAGAGTGTAGACTAGAATCCCAGCCAGAACCAGTCGGTGCAGATCGGTGAAGTTCAGAGAGTGTCGACCAGAACCAGTCGGTGCAGATCGGTGAAGTTCAGAGAGTGTAGACTAGAATCCCAGCCAGAACCAGTCGGTGCAGATCGGTGAAGTTCAGAGAGTGTCGACCAGAATCCCAGCCAGAACCAGTCGGTGCAGATCGGTGAAGTTCAGAGAGTGTCGACCAGAATCCCAGCCAGAACCAGTCGGTGCAGATCGGTGAAGTTCAG
>NC_137877.1:39760929-39773429 GCF_963924005.1 Protomyctophum bolini | reverse complement strand
GGGGGTCCCCGGACCCCACTTTGGGAACCACTGCTCTACAGTGTGTGAGTTGAGGTTTCAAAGGTTTTTATTTCAGGGACCCCGGCCCATAACTCTGTACAGTACACACGCAACCAAATGGACCGGTTTGGTTCCATTTGTACACTCTCAGAGGTACTGATCCGTAAGGGCCCATTTTGGTTCCAACTGTAACTGTCAATCATGTAGCTGTTGAGCCAGGATAGGCTATAGGCTGGGTGTGGCTGTGATCGCTCATCTATTGAACATCATTATTGAATCAATCCATTTCTCCACAGTGGTCTGTACGGCTATCAACACACACAGGCTGTGAGGCTTGTGGCGGAGGGGGAGGGGGGGGGGGTTGGTATACATTGGGCAGAGGGAGGGGGGGGGGTCCTGGGGGAGGGTTGGTGTGTGGTGCAATTAAGCTATACTGTTGTTTTTGTGTGTGGGGCGCCTCACGTGTGTGTGTGGGGGGGGGTGTCACCGTGAAAAGTGGATATGGCTGTTTTTAGCGCAACGAGTTGTAACAGTGTTGTTCGATGCGAGTTGATCAGCAACATGTGAGATTGTAGATCTGTATCACTGACGCCGTTGTATAAGTTATGCTTACAAATGAGATGTGTTCCATGTCTGTGAGGACGTGGGTTTATAATTACGAGAATAAATAAATAGCCTATGCAAATTATTAGAATGAGTTCATCAGTCCATTGATTCATTATTCACAATTATGTTAAACAGATATAAAAACAACATACTGTATATATATATTTTCTTTATATACTTTTATTATGTTCTGGTCCGCCTCCGACGTTTTTAGCCCAATGAGTGTTTTTGAGTGGTGCAACCGCTCCCTTACGGAGCTATGTGTGTGGCTGGCTGGCTGGGTGGGTGGCTGGTTGCATCTGAGCCAGGGGGGCAGTCAGACAGATATTTTGTGAAGCCACTAAGGAAATGAAAGTTCATATAATGGCCTGTTGTGGCGCTGTCATTGGACCCAGAAAAACCCATAACCCCATAGAAGTCCATGTATTTGGGCCCAACTTCACCTAGACTGTATTACCTTAATAAACATGGTCATGAATACTTTCTTCTTCCAGTCACTAGTTTAAAGTCTAATTTCTAATGTCATAATATTCTTTTTGGAAAATTATGGTCCCATTAATTAAAAAAATGACCATAAAGTCGCGTATGTTCTGAGGGGCGTGGCTACCGTTACAGTCTATGATAGGGATTCCCCTCCCACTCGAGTCAAAATAAAAACCAACGGAGAAGAAGGGGGGAAGTCCCGCCTCGTTGTCTGGGCCAGCCAATGGCCAGCTGGGCCAAAACGGATCTAGAAAGATGGCGACTTCCATTGCAAGGACTGACAGGCTTCAATTTACGTTCATGTTAGACCCGGGGAACGCTTTGTCCATATTTTTTACAGTCTATGATCTGGGCACGAAAACAGCATGGTTGTTTTTCACCACCTGTGCGCAACCTATCACACACACACACACACACACACATATTAACTGTATTTATGGTGCCAGTACAGTACAGTACAGTACAGTACAGTACAGTACAGTACAGTACAGTACAGTACAGTACAGTACAGTACAGTACAGTACAGTACAGTACAGTACAGTAGGGGGTAAGTAGAGGGACCCCCACACGGTAACTCAGCGGTCATTTCTCAACCGTTTCGGACGCGGGGCGGCTCGCCAGAATCGGGCCGGCACCCTGGGTGCGTTCCTGTGGGTCTGCCCCCCCCCCCCCCCACACCCCCACTCGGAGTTGCACCATTCACTTATTTTCTTTTTGTATGCTTTGAATGGATTCAGCATCATGAAAACCCCCTAGTTTGACACATCACATCTACATAAACTTTAAAACATGATGACATTTTGCCTTCTATAGGTTGTTAATGGTATGGTCACATGTTATGCAAATTATGAAAATTGCTCAACATATGCAAGTTAGCATCCGGCAGTTTCTACATGCTGGGGGCCCATACTCAACACATCTAACATAAAACAGTTTCTATACATGCTGAGGGCCCATACTCAACACATCTAACATAAAACAGTTTCTACATGCTGGGGGCCCATACTCAACACATCTAACATAAAACAGTTTCTACATGCTGGGGGCCCATACTCAACACATCTAACATAAAACTGTTTCTACATGCTGGGGGCCCATACTCAACACATCTAACATCAGTTTCTAGATGCTGGGGGCCCATACTCAACACATCTAACATAAAACTGTTTCTACATGCTGGGGGCCAATACTCAACACATCTAACATAAAACAGTGTCTACATGCTGGGGGCCCATACTCAACACATCTAACATAAAACAGTGTCTACATGCTGGGGGCCCATACTCAACACATCTAACATAAAACAGTTTCTACATGCTGGGGGCCCATACTCAACACATCTAACATAAGACAGTTTCTACATGCTGGGGGCCAATACTCAACACATCTAACATCAGTTTCTACATACTGGTGGCCCATACTCAACACATCTAACATAAAACTGTTTCTACATGCTGGGGGCCAATACTCAACACATCTAACATCAGTGTCTACATGCTGGGGGCCCATACTCAACACATCTAACATAAAACGTTGGTGTACTCATGCAACATGTCCGGGTTCACAATGGGCTGGCAAGTATACGATAGTGTAGAGGAATACTAGACTAAAATGCGAGCCAACCAGTTAATTTACAACAGAATATTGCTTGCCGGCTGTTGTAAACTCTACTTGGAGCCTCGTCTGGTTCTGGCAGACCGGTAGTGTGTGTGCAGGCTGGGTGGTGTGTGACAATCCAGTTGAATTATTCCTTTGGTATGTCTCCAGTAGCTAACTATAAAGTATGCTACAGTTCAGGCAGTACACAATACATATCTAGTACATTGTGTATTCACGTACAAGTACACAGCCATGGGCGATCAGATCATAACACCGGCTATTTTCATTTCATGTGAGCTCTGATAGAAATCGTAGTTACTCATGATTCCCATCCTGGGGCAAATAAATAGCAGTGAAGAGGAGAACCAAAGGATATCTTTCACGTGTATTAATTATTTCAACAGATAAACCTCAGATACAACGTACCAACCATGCTGTTGTTCTCATTTACTTTGTTATGTTCCTCCTCAGCTCTCCATGCTACACCGTCACATGACACCACAGGTAAGACTGTGTGTGTGTGTGTGTGTGTGTGTGTGTGTGTGTGTGTGTGTGTGTGTGTGTGTGTGTGTGTGTGTGTGTGTGGTGGGGGGGGGGGGGGGGGGGGGAGGTCCCCAGTTCAAATATGATTCATTTTGGAGGTCCCCAGTTCAAATATGATTCATTTTGGGGGTCTGCAGTTCAAATATGATTCATTTTGGGGGTCTGTAGTTCAAATATGATTCATTTTGGGGGGTCTGTAGTTCAAATATGATTCATTTTGGGGGTCTGTAGTTCAAATATGATTCATTTTGGGGGTCTGCAGTTCAAAAATGATTCCTTTTGGGGGTCTGCAGTTCAATGTGAGATTGAGATGAGAGATTGGTGTATTTCTAAAAGTAAACCAACTCAAGTGTAATGTCTCACTTTATCCAGAGGTGGAGCCCTTCCTCATTTTAACCAACCTTCACAACCTGATGAGGATCAGCTTGGACGGCTCCAGCTCAAAGCTCAAACAGGTGAAAACCATTGGACATAATTAACAACACATCCTCCTATGTAATCCTATACAATATTCTACACGCACTGCTTTTGATATGCTGGAATGTATTCCAGTCTGAGACTAACACAACTGCTGTGGTGTGACAGGACTTGAAGAGTGCAGTGTCTCTGGACTTTGACTATCAGCAGCAGAAGATCTACTGGATAGATTTGACAGAATGGACCTCCCCTCCCTATCACAGCATGATCAGTGTCATGAACATCAACGGCAGTGACGTCCAGGTCAGTGTGACAACGACAACTATGAGGATGAATGAAGGATACTTGTTGTATTTATACTAGTACTCAGTGTACTTATAATAGCCAGTTGGGCAGTAACGAGTTACTTGTTGTATATTACTGTAATATTATTATTTAACCCAATAACGAGTAGGCTACTGTAAGGCATTACTTAACCAAAAACATGTAATGTGTAAAAAATAGCTCATTGAAAACATTTAGTTTAAAAGGTCAAGAGAGATTTAACTGCTGTATTTCATATAGATATCTACTGTACACAATGTGGAATATGCAGCAGAAAAAGATGAGACTATTTTTGTTTTATATTATTCAGTTTGACTCAGTTTGATTCAGTTTTAAAGGAGCTGGCTAAACAGATTGTTTTGTTGTACTTTTTTTTTGCAGGAAGTCAGGGTTTAATATGTAATATAATATGTACTGTAATATGTTATTCTTGATATTGAGAACCACTGAGTTAGTGTACACACGCACGCACGTACCCCATGCAGTCCAAACTCTAACTATCATAATATAAGAATGAAGTCGTGGTGAGTATATTCAGAGTGCATGTATGGTTCATTAACAGGTCATTCACGACACCTCGACCATCACACCATGGGGTCTGGCTGTTGATTGGATAGGAGGAAACCTATACTGGACTGACTGGATACATGACACCATAGGGGTGTCCAAACTAAACGGGTCGTACCCAACAGTCCTGCTCAACACTGACCTGGACCAGCCATCCTCCATAGCTGTGGATGTACGCTACGGGTAAGAACACTGTGGTGACATCATGAACCACACACTGAATTTATCAACCATCCTGTGAATAGGGCTGTCACATTTACACTTTTAAGTTGGATAATTGTCACACAAATAATTGCTATCAACAATTGAATTGTGTTTTTGCCATTGAACATTAAAACATATGAATCGATTTTAATTTCAGATTGCTTTTAAGGCTTCGTAATTAAAAATTGCACAAGACAGATTATGACAATACATATGCAAAGACATATACTGACATATTTAATAGTATACTTTCCAAAAAAATATGTTAAATAAATACAGATACGCACGCACGCACACACACACACACACACACACACACACACACACACACACACACACACACACACACACGCACACACACACATACACACACACACACACACACACACACACACACACACACACACACACACACACACACACACACAGTCGCACACCCCTGACCCTGACACGGTGTCTCCCTGACAGATACTTGTACTGGACAGACGTGGGGAAGAACAACCCCCACATAGGGAGGATGGGGATGGACAGCACCAACAGGACAGTCATCGTGAAGGAGAAGATCTCCAAGCCCTACGGCCTGACGTTAGACTACATCGATGATCACGTCTACTGGACCAACGATGAGACACGCATTGAGTTTGCCAACCTGGATGGAACCAACAGAAAGACAGGTGCACAACACATGCACACACACACACACACAGACATGCACGCACACGCACACGCCTACGCACACACACAGAAAACATTGTTCAATTTGTTATACTCTATTGTATGTTAAAGCAGTATTTGTACTACTTTATCCCTGCATTTTATAACAGTCTGACTCTTTGTATTTGGGGTTCTGTGTGTCTGTAGTTGTGAGCCAGGACAGCATCTGGGCTATTACTGTGTTTGAGGATCACATCTATTGGACAGACTATACGACCATGTCCATCTACAGAGCCAACAAGACTCATGGTATCGACAAGACCAGAATCATCAGCAAGCTGATCGGTCCATTTGACATCCACATCTACCACCCCTCTAGACAACCTGAGGGTCTGTACCACCCGCTGTAACACTCAGTATTACTCTTCATTATGTTTCATGACTTTTGAAATACCCCATGTTTCTGTGCCAGTGCCTCAGTGGTACTCCATATTTCATGTCAAGGACCCCCAGAATTACATATGCCCCCATCTGAAAATATGTTATTCCAGGGACCCCCCCCCCCCCCCCCCCCATACATTTTCACGATAAAAAAAATAATAGCAGACCTACAAGCTCGTAGCACGTCCGCGCTATGAGCTTGTAGATGTGCTATTTTTCAATAGCTAAAGTATAACATAATGCTTAAAAAACTAAAAGGGGTTCCCGCCCAAAATGGGTTAATACATAAATAAAAGGAAAATTTAAAAAAGGAAAATAAGAAAAACATTTAAAATGTGACAACAGCAGATGTACAATTTCACAATGCATCGCGGCGGGATGTGTTGTGAACTTGTAGAACAGCTGTTTTCATTATGAATACAGGTGTTTCTTATTATTGTTTTACTTACACACATCGGAATGTCTCTTGGTTGCAACAGGTTTATAAAGCACTGTTGTAACATACTAGAATTTAAAGCCCGCTTCGCGATATGGGAAGAAGGAAATTGCCTGCAGGCTATTCCTGCTGTGTGTGTGTGTGTGTGTGTGTGTGTGTGTGTGTGTGTGTGTGTGTGGCGTGGCGTGGCGACAGAGAGAGAGAGAGAGAGAGAGAGAGAGAGAGAGAGAGACTCCGCACGTCAAAATGAATCTGCTAACGTTGTGGTCACCACTGTTAGCATGTGTGCTATCAGGCAAAAGCTGAGATAGATATAAAACTACTGGCCAAAATGTCATACAAAACACAACACCTAAAATCGGAATGTTATTGTGACCTATTGAGCACAAACAGACCATCATGATTTGCTTGCTGGACCTATAATTTATTTATTTGCATTCAATTTCCACTCGCCCATATAAATAAAAAGCAAGATGGCTGCCGATTGTGAGACTGTGAAAGGTAGTGTGGGGGCGGCCCTGGTGGGCCTAGAAGACACGGCAGTGTTGCCAGGTTTGCGAATTGTAAGCGAGTTGTAGTGTGTGTAAGTAGCGTGGTTAAAAGGCCTTGTTTCTGGCCCTGTTGGGGCAACAGCATATGTCCACCAATGTCCACAGCTTTTGACGCTTTTCATTGGCTAGCAACTTCACAATTGTAATAATAGATAGGTGTGTGTTCTCATATTCCTTACATGTGTTGCATGTTTTCTCCACCCTGCAGTGTCTGGTCATCCATGTCAGACCAACAATGGAGGCTGCAGTCACCTGTGTCTGCTCTCACCTGGAGGAGGCTACAAGTGTTGCTGTCCCACCGACAAGCAGTGCATGTCCAACTGCACTGCCAGCCAGGTGATTCACCTCAGCTTCACTTGTGTTACTCTGTCTGAATTCATGTCTCATGTCTGCATTTGAAACATTACTTCATTTTCATTTCATTTAGTTTTCAGTAAATTATGTTCCATGTTCCATTATGTTTGTGTTCTCAAACTACATCCGTCCCAGTGTTTACACACTCAGTGACTCACATTGAAAGCAATACAAACAACACAATACAGTCAGAATGATGCACCAAAACAAAACCTACAACTCCCGTACCAAGCTATTCTATGTAATATGTACATTTTAAACATTTGTTTGAAATCATTCCTGCCGTACTTTGTTCCACAGAGTACAGTAACTCCTCTAACAGAAACACAATGATATTTTATATTGGTCCTCCTCAATAACTGTGAACATTCAGATTCTTCTCAAATAATGTTGACTCTCACTTGAAAAGAAAAGTTGGATATTGTTTGGTAATAAATTATAATAATGTATTTTGTGTTGTACATTATTTGTTTACTGATTCTAAACAGAATCCTCTGTCTCCCCCATCAGTTTGTTTGTAAGAACTACAAGTGCATTCCATTGTCATGGAAATGTGACACAGTAGATGACTGTGGGGACCGGTCAGACGAACCTGCAGATTGTCGTGAGTAAAGACTGAAAAATGACCATGTGTCCACACGCACGACGCACGCACTCACGCACTCACGCACACACCTCCTGGAACTCCCTCAAGGACCCCCTGGGGGTCCCCGGACCCCACTTTGGGAACCACTGCTCTACAGTGTGTGAGTTGAGGTTTCAAAGGTTTTTATTTCAGGGACCCCGGCCAGTACAGTACAGTACAGTAGGGGGTAAGTAGAGGGACCCCCACACGGTAACTCAGCGGTCATTTCTCAACCGTTTCGGACGACACATCTAACATGAAACTGTGTCTACATGCTGGGGGCCAATACTCAACACATCTAACATAAAACAGTTTCTACATGCTGGGGGCCCATACTCAACACATCTAACATAAAACAGTTTCTACATGCTGGGGGCCCATACTCAACACATCTAACATAAAACAGTTTCTACATGCTGGGGGCCCATACTCAACACATCTAACATAAAACAGTGTCTACATGCTGGGGGCCCATACTCAACACATCTAACATAAAACAGTTTCTACATGCTGGGGGCCAATACTCAACACATCTAACATAAAACAGTGTCTACATGCTGGGGGCCCATACTCAACACATCTAACATAAAACAGTGTCTACATGCTGGGGGCCCATACTCAACACATCTAACATAAAACAGTTTCTACATGCTGGGGGCCCATACTCAACACATCTAACATAAAACTGTTTCTACATACTGGGGGCCCATACTCAACACATCTAACATAAAACAGTTTCTACATGCTGGGGGCCCATACTCAACACATCTAACATAAGACCACTTCCACCTCAGGAATATCGCCCGCCTCCGGCCTTCTCTGTCTCTCACTGCCGCTGAAACCCTCATACACGCATTCATCACATCCCGGATTGACTACTGCAACAGTATTCTCTATGGCACCACCTCCAAAGTCCTCAATAAACTCCAACACGTGCAAAACTCCGCTGCCCGCCTGCTCACCAGTACACGCTCCAGAGACCACATCACACCCGTCCTCCACGACCTACACTGGCTTCCCATCAAACAAAGAATTCACTACAAAATCCTGCTCACCACCTACAAAGCTCTCAATAACCTGGCTCCCCCCTATCTTTCCGATCTTCTTGAACCATATGCCCCCCCCCGTTCCCTCAGGTCCAGTGAAGCCAACCTCCTGAAGGTCCGCAAGGCCAAATACCGCACTTGGGGTGACAGGGCCTTTTACGTTTCGGCCCCCAAACTCTGGAATGAACTCCCCAACCACCTCAGAGCTGCCCCCTCTCTCCCCTCTTTCAAAACCTCACTCAAAACCCACCTCTTCAAAATAGCTTTCCCCAGTTGACGTCTCGTTTATCCTTTTATCTTTTTAACCCTGTATCTGTTATGTTTTATTTTGTCTTTTTTCTCTTAATAAAGTCTGTTCTTAGTGTTCCCTGTAAAGCGCTTTGGGTATTCAGAAAAGCGCTATATAAATCTGAGCTATTATTATTATTATTATTATTAAGACAGTTTCTACATGCTGGGGGCCAATACTCAACACATCTAACATCAGTGTCTACATACTGGTGGCCCATACTCAACACATCTAACATAAAACTGTTTCTACATGCTGGGGGCCAATACTCAACACATCTAACATCAGTGTCTACATGCTGGGGGCCCATACTCAAAACATCTAACATAAAACGTTGGTGTACTCATGCAACATGTCCGGGTTCACAATGGGCTGGCAAGTATACGATAGTGTAGAGGAATACTAGACTAAAATGCGAGCCAACCAGTTAATTTACAACAGAATATTGCTTGCCGGCTGTTGTAAACTCCAATTGGAGCCTCGTCTGGTTCTGGCAGACCGGTAGTGTGTGTGCAGGCTGGGTGGTGTGTGACAATCCAGTTGAATTATTCCTTTGGTATGTCTCCAGTAGCTAACTATAAAGTATGCTACAGTTCAGGCAGTACACAATACATATCTAGTACATTGTGTATTCACGTACAAGTACACAGCCATGGGCGATCAGATCATAACACCGCCTATTTTCATTTCATGTGAGCTCTGATAGAAATCGTAGTTACTCATGATTCCCATCCTGGGGCAAATAAATAGCAGTGAAGAGGAGAACCAAAGGATATCTTTCACGTGTATTAATTATTTCAACAGATAAACCTCAGATACAACCGGGAAGCACCCTATGATCCGACGGACCATTGCTCCGAAGGAGCATTGGTCCGAGGTGCGCTGGGGGTCGGGAGAGGGTGGGTGGTTAGGTTTAGGTGTCTGCCCCGGGGGAGGTTAGGGTTAGGGTGAGGGTTTGAGGTAGGTTGTCGATCGGACCAATGGACCGTCGGCATATTGACGCGGACCCGATACAACCAACCATGCTGTTGTTCCACTGAAGCTCATTTACTTTGTTATGTTCCTCCTCAGCTCTCCATGCTACACCGTCACATGACACCACAGGTAAGAGTGTGTGTGTGTGTGTGTGTGTGTGTGTGTGTGTGTGCGCGCGCGTGCGTGTGTGTGTGTGGTAAAATGGTAAATGGTGCATTTATATAGCGCCTTTATCCAAAGCGCTTTACATAGATTGTGCATTACATTCACCCATTCACACACCGATGGCAGCGGAAACCATGCAAGGCACCAACTAGCACACCGGGAGCAATTAGGGGTTCAGTGTCTTGCTCAAGGACACTTCGACAGTAACTCTGGGGGAGCCCGGGTTCAAACTGGCAACCTTGCGGTTCCCATCCAGGCACTCTACCCCTGAGCCACTGCCACCCCATGTGTGTGTGTGTGTGTGTGTGTGTGTGTGTGTGTGTGTGTGTGTGTGTGTGTGTGTGTGTGTGTGTGTGTGTGTGTGTGTGTGTGTGTGTGTGTGTGTGTGTGTGTGTGTGTGTGTGTGTGTGTGTGTGTGTGTGTGTGTGTGTGTGTGTGTGTGTGTGTGTGTGTGTGCGTGCGTGCGTGCGTGCGTGCGTGCGTGCGTGCGTGCGTGCGTGCGTGCGTGCGTGCGTGCGTGCGTGCGTGCGTGCGTGCGTGCGTGCGTGCGTGCGTGCGTGTGTGTGTGTGCGTGTGTGTGTGTGTGTGTGTGTGTGGGGTGGGAGGTCCCCAGTTCCAAATATGATTCATTTTGGGGGTCTGCAGTTCAAATATGATTCATTTGCGGGGTCTGCAGTTCAAATATGATTCATTTTGGGGGTCTGCAGTTCAAATATGATTCATTTTTGGGGTCTCCAGTTCAAATATGATTCATTTTGGGGGTCCCCAGTTCAAATATGATTCATTTTGGGGGTCCCCAGTTCAAATATGATTCATTTTGGGGGTCCCCAGTTCAAATATGATTCATTTTGGGGGTCTCCAGTTCAAATATGATTCATTTTAGGGGTCCCCAGTTCAAATATGATTCATTTTGGGGGTCCCCAGTTCAAATATGATTCATTTTGGGGGTCTCCAGTTCAAATATGATTCATTTTAGGGGTCCCCAGTTCAAATATGATTCATTTTTGGGGTCCCCATTTCAAATATGATTCATTTTGGGGGTCCCCAGTTCATAATATTTGACGATGGGATTCTCAGATTGGTGTATTTCTAAAAGTAAACCAACTCAAGTGTAATGTCTCACTTTATCCAGAGGTGGAGCCCTTCCTCATCTTAGCCAACCATGACAACCTGATGAGGATCAGCTTGGACGGCTCCAGCTCAAATCTCAAACAGGTGAAAACCATTGGACATAATTAACAACACATCCTCCTATGTAATCCTATACAATATTCTACACGCACTGCTTTTGATATGCTGGAATGTATTCCAGTCTGAGACTAACACAACTGCTGTGGTGTGACAGGACTTGAAGCGTGCAGTGTCTCTGGACTTTGACTATCAGCAGCAGAAGATCTACTGGATAGATTTGACAGAATGGACCTCCTCCTCCTATCACAGCATGATCAGTGTCATGAACATCAACGGCAGTGACGTCCACGTCAGTGTGACAACGGCAACTATGAGGATGAATGAAGGATACTTGTTGTATTTATACTAGTACTCAGTGTACTTATAATAGCCAGTTGGGCAGTAACGAGTTACTTGTTGTATATTACTGTAATAATATGATATAACCCAGTAACGAGTACTGTAAGGCATTACTTAACCAAAAACATGTAATATGTAAAAAATAGCTCATTACATATTTCTCAGAGTAAACAGTTGTGTTAGTTTAAAAGGTCAAGAGAGATTTAACTGCTGTATTTCATATAGATATCTACTGTACACAATGTGGAATATGCAGCAGAAAAAGATGAGACTATTTTTGTTTTTTATTATTCAGTTTGACTCGGTTTGATTCAGTTTTAAAGGAGCTGCGGCTAAACAGATTGTTTTGTTGTACTTTTCTTTTTGCAGGAGGTCGGGGTTTAATATGTAATATAATATGTACTGTAATATCTTATTCTTGATATTGAGAACCACTGAGTTAGTGTACACACGCACGCACGTACCCCATGCAGTCCAAACTCTAACTATCATAATATAAGAATGAAGTCTTGGTGAGTATATTCAGAGTGCATGTATGGTTCATTAACAGGTCATTCACGACACCTCGACCATCACACCATGGGGTCTGGCTGTTGATTGGATAGGAGGAAACCTATACTGGACTGACTGGGTACATCTCACCATAGGGGTGTCCAAACTAAACGGGTCGTACCCAACAGTCCTGCTCAAC